>NW_007190534.1:6754-39167 GCF_000164805.1 Carlito syrichta
AAAAAACAAAAAAAGTGATAGAGGTTGAACTCGGTGGCTCAGCCTGTAATCCCAGCACATTGGGAGGCCGAGTTGAGTGGATTTCCTGAGCTGGCAGTGTTCGAGACCAGTCAGGGCAATTTGCCAAGATCTTGTCTCTACAATAAATAAAAAATTAGTTGGGCATAGTAGTACACACCTGTAGTTTCAGCTACTTGGAAGACTGAGGCGGAAGGATCACCAGAGTCCAGCAGGTTGCCACTGGGGTGACGGTGAACGTGCCACTGTACTCCAGCCTAGGCAGTGGAGTGAGACTCCAACTCAAAAAGAAAACAAAAAGTGATACAGATTTCAAAACCTTTTCTTTCATCTACCTCCTGGTAACATTGACTGACTGTTTCTGGTTCTTCTTTCTTCAGGATTAGTTTAAACAATTGTTCCTGTGGCAACAAGTTGGTATTTGTTTTATTTGAGACAAGGTCTCACTCTGCCACTCAGGCTGGAGTGCATTAGCACAATCATGGATTAGCACAGCCTCAATCTCCTGGATTCCTGCTATACTTCCTCCTCAGCCTCTCAAGTAATTGGGACTACAGGTGTGCACCGAGACACCTGGCTAATTTTTTTATTTATTTTTTATTTTTTGGTAAAGACAAGGACTCTCTGTGTTGCCCAGACTGACTTCAAATGCCTGGAATGAAGCAATCCTCCCACCCAAGCCTCCCAAAGTGATGGGATTACAGACATGTGCCATTACACCCAACCAGGTTGGCATTTTTTGTAACATGGTTTCTACTTAGTTGTAGGGGCAGATGACTTTCACTTAAGAAAGTTGTAGGTTAAATGCATACATTTTTACTGCAGGAGTGGCTTCATATATTTATCTAAAATATTCAACCTTCCTTGTGTTCATCCTGATTGTGCCACTTCCCAAAATTCAAAAGAAAGATGTCTGCAAATGAAATATTTCTCTGAACCCATGAGAACTTAAAATAACACAATACAGAGAAACAATTTTAGTATCTTCATTAGAGGAAAAGTGAAGCATTGTCCTTTATTGATTATTTACACATGACTAAACTTACCAAAATTGTGGTTGAGCAAATTTTCAAAAGGCCAAAAACAATTTTTTGAAAGAAAGACATTGGTATTGGGTATAGTAGACAAGGGCATATAGGACTATGTATTTGTCAGATTTCTCCCACATTTTGTTACAAGGTAGGCTATGCTTTTTTTCTGGACATTTTTCCCCTCCAGATAAGATTGCATATCAGGGAGTTATCCAAACAAGGGGAATACAATATAGCAGTAAGTAAACTATCTTCTGTCCATTAGAATAAGAATACTTTCTTTTTAAAAATTTTAAAACATTTTTTGGGGGGAAAGTAATTTTAGACTTACAGAAAGTTGCAAAATAGTAAAGAGAGTTCCTATATATCTCACATAGTTTCACCAAATGTTAACATCTTGCATAACTATTATATAGGTATTTATACTGATGCAGTACTATTTAACTAACCTAAAGAGTTTGTTCAAGTTTCACTAGTTTTTTAAAATAATGTCATTTTATTTATGAAATGGAATCTCATTTAGAATTTCACATTGCATATACTTTTTATTCTCCTTAGTTTCCTACAGTCTATATAACATTTCTTCCTTTTTTTTTTCTTTTTTCTTTTTGTCTTTTATGAGCTTGAAATATTTGAAGAGCATTTATCAGTAATTTTCTTTTTTTTAGTCTGAATCCATCTGATGTTTTCTCATGAATGGACTGAATGATGCTTTCTTGGTAAAATACCAAAGAAATGGCAGTGTGTCCTTCTTAGTGCGAGAGTTTGTGATGTTAATATAGCTTATTACTGGTGATCTCAACCTCGATCACTTGTGCAAAGTAGTTTCTTTAGGTTTTTCTACCCTAAAGTTACTATTGTTCTTTTTGTAGTTAATAAATATATTGAACACATAATTTTAGAGGATGCAAAAATTCTATTTTTTTCTCAATTTTTACTCACTAATTTTAATATCTGTCAGTAAATGCTGTCTTCATTTATTGTTAAAGTAGTGTTTTCCTAAGTGATGATTTTCTATTTCCCTCTTGTATTTTACTTAAAAAAAAGAGACTGCTCTGCTATCCTCTATTTATTTAATAAAAATTATTTGTATTATTGTAGGTTAATGAATATTAATTTTATAATACAGTTATAATCTAATAGTATCATTAATTTCTTGCCCAATTTATTCCAGCTTTAGACATTTGGAAATTTTTTAGGCTAAATGTTTGGGTGTTTTAATAAGATCTCATCTCTATCCATCTATTTATTAACAATATGAGTATATAATAATTGTTAGATTCCAATTCTATACCATTGGTCCATTTTAGCCAATCCTATTTCCTTTTTATAATTTTTTTCTTGACCAGTTATTTGGGTCTTAACCTGAACATTCTATTCTAATATCTTGTTGTTTGTCTATTTTATAACCATACCTTTTAGATTATAGGACTTTACTGTATGTTTTAATGACTGGTAGGGCTAGTCACTCTTTGTAGTTTATTTTTTTTTTCAGTACTATCCTGATAATTTAGCATGTTTGACTTTTTTGTATCATCTTGGCTAACTACATAAAATAATCTGTTGGTATTTTGTTGAAATTGTATTGGATTTATAAATTAACTTAAAGCAGAAATTTTCATGATGTTATATCATTCTATCTCTCTATGGGTCTACCTGAGATCTTTTGATTTTTTTCAAATTTATTTTTGTGTCTTTCTGAATCAAGAGTATCTTAAGTTTTTTGTATTATTTTTTGCTGTAAATACAAGTTTTGTAATGCTATGTTCTCCGTTATTTGTGTTTATGAAGAACATTGATTTTTGTGTGCTAATTTTACATCATTCTACTTCAATGAATAATTTTATTATTTGAGTTAGTTTTATCATTGGTTTCCTAGTATTTTCCAGGTATACTACCATATCTTCTGCAATTAAAAATAAGTTTACTTCTTCTTTACCCATTCTTATGTATCTAATTAATTTGTATTTTCAAGTTGCTCTGGCAAATACCTCTAGTACAAAGTTAAATACTGACAGAGATAGTGGACAACCTTATGTTTCTTACCTTATTAAAAATGTCTCTAGTGTTTTCTCATTAAATAAGACAGTAGGTTTAGGACTAAAATAAATGTATTTTGTCATTTTAAAACTGTAACTCAACTCTTATTTTCTCAAGCATTTTAATTAAGAATGGAGGCTCAATTTTCTTGTAGGTTTTCTCAGCATGCATAAAGGTAATATTTTTTTTCCTTAGGTTGGTGTATTAATGTGGTGTGTGCTGTTTATGGATTTCCTGACACTGAAGCAAACTTGCATCCTTGATATAAATCCCACTTGGTTTTCATGTATTAGTTTCTTAATGTGGTGCTGAATTGCATTTCTAATGTTCTGTTTAGAATTTCTGCATCAACACTTATTAACAAAATTGGTCTGTAGTTTTCAAGTGAAAGACCTTTGCAATGAGAACTACAAAATGCTGCTCAAAGAAATCAAGGATGACACAAACAAATGGAAAATCATATCATGCTCATGGATCGAAAGAATCAATATTGTCAATATGTCCATCCTACCCAAGGTAATCTACAAATTCAACGCAATAACCATCAAATTACCAACATCAATTTTCTCAGACCTGGAAATGACAATATAGAAATTCATATGAAAACAAACAAAAAATCACAAATATCCAAATCAATCCTCAGCAAAAGAAACAAAGTGGGAGGTATCACACTTCCAGACTTTAAACTTTACTCTGAGGCTACAGTAACCCAAACATCCTGATAGTGGTACAAGAATAGGAACACAGAGTGCAACAGTATAGAAACTCTGGAAGTGAAAACTCAATCTCTCAAGCAACTCGTCTTTGACAAAGTTATCAATAACAATCACTGGGGAAAGGAGACCATATTTAGCAAATAGTGCAGGATAAACTGACTGACCACCTGACCACATGTAGAAGAATGAAACTGGCCCTCTATCTATCACCATATATAAAAATCAACTCAAAATGGATCAAATACCTAAATGTAAAACCTCAAACTATAAGACTCTTAGAATAAAATGTAGAAAACACACTTATGCACATTGGAGTAGGCAAACAATTCTTGACCAAATTCTCAAAAGTGATTGCCATAAAAGTTAAGATAAATAAGTGGGACTTCATCAAACTGAGAAGCTTTTGTACAGCAAAAGAAACCATCAAAGGATTGGGAAGACAGCACACAGAATGGGAAAATATATTCACTATGTATATGACAAAGGTCTAACATTCAGGATCTACAAGGAACTCAAATAAGCTGGAAGAAAAAAAACAAACAACTCTATTAAAAAGTGAGCAAAGGATATGAACAGACATTTTTTAAAAGAAGACATATACAAGCAGCCAACAGATACATGAAAAAATGCTCAGTCTCACTAATCATTAGAGAAATGCAAGTTAAAATCACAATGAGATACCACCTAACTCTAGTAAGAATGGCCACCATTAATAAATAAATAAATAAATAATGCTGGGGTAGATGTGGAGAAAAAGGAACACTGTTGGTGAGAGTGCAAGCTAGTTCAAGCTCTATGGACAGTAGAGTGGTGATTCCTAAAAGAACTAAAAATTGACCTTCCATCTGATCCAGAAATTCCTCTCCTGGGAATAAACCTGGAGGAACATAAATCATTCTACAAAAAAGGCACCTGCCCACACATGTTCATAGCTTCACTATTCGCAGTAGCAAAAATGTGGAGCCAACCCTGTCTATCAAAAGTGGACTGGAAAAAGAAAATGTGGTACATATACATGATGGAATACTATGCAGCCATAAAGAAGAATAAAATCATGGACTTTACAGCTATTGGATGGAGTTGGAGACCATCAGACTTCATGATCTATCACAGAAGCTAAGAACTGGATATTGCATATTCTCACTCATAAATGGGACCTGCACCTCACCTATCACATTAATAAAAGAGAGGGATGGGCAATTGCTAGACACTGCCAGGTGGGGGAGGGAACTCAACAACACAAAACGTACCTGGACTCAGGACAGAGGAAGTGAGGACCAGTAGGAGGCTCAAACTTCACCTGCACAAAGACTAGCAGACTAGGCACAGACACTACATAGTATTTGAAGAATTGATAGAATAGCACTATAAATGTTTATAGGCCTGATGCATTTGTGTGTGGGTGTTTTTTTTGGGGGGGATAGTTTTTAGTATCTTTATGTCTTCCATCATTATTGGTCTGTTTAAACTTTTTAACTCTAAAAGACACATTTTGGTAATTTGAATTTTCCTCAGAAATTATCTATTTAGGTTCTAAAACATAATTTAATGAAAGTCTGAAAATTAATGTTTTTGATAGCTTATTTTTCAATGCTTATTTTCCCCTTCGTTATTTTTTACTGTGTATATTTTTGTTTCTCTTTTTTCTTTTTGATAAAATTAGCTATTGGCTTATATATTTTCTTATCTATTTTAAATAAACAAGAGATTTTATTTATTTATTTATTTATTTAATTTTGAGTTGGAGTCTCACTCCGTCGCCAAGACTGGAGTGCAGTGGCCACTCCCGGCCACTACAGCCTTGACCTGCAGGGCTTCGGCGATCCTTCCACCTCAGCCTTCCGAGTAGCTGGAACTACAGGCGCACGCGCCTGGCTAATTTTTTGATTTATCGTAGAGATGAGGTCTTGCCAAATTGCCCAGGTGGATCTCGAACCCGCAGGCTCAGGCAATCCACTCACCTCAGCCTCCCAAAGGCGCAGGATTACAGGCAGAGCCACCGAGCCTCGCTGGGATTTGATTTATTAAATGGATTGTCTTTTTAAGATTACCTTGTTAATTTTTGCTTCTTTATTCTTTTTTGAACTCTTTTTTGACTTTGTTTTATAGTCTAAAATTTAGAATAGCAAATGTAATTATTTTAGTTTTATTTTCATAAATATATGTACTTAGTGCAATTAATTCATTATCCTAACTTATTTACATTCATTCTATAAATTAAGTTATATATATTTTTTGTAATTTTATTTTTATTCTCTTTTTCAGCTAGAGGTTGATTAATAGAAGTTTGGGTTTTACTTTTTGTTATTGTTATTTCTATGCTAATAATTCTTTTTTTGTAAATTTTATTTTTGCCTTATAAAACATATATATGTTTCCTTTGTAGTCTAACATATGAGCAAAAATGAATTTTTGGTTCACATTTTTATTTTTATTTTTTAAGAAATTCTGCTCCATTTTTACCTTGTTTAGGTGTTTTGAAAAGAATTATGCTAGGCTAATTTTTTTTTAGCATTGCTAATTATTTGATCTTCCTGCCTCAAGTTCTCTAGGATCTTTTCTTCATCTTTGAAATCTAACAGTTTTACTATGATATGTCTTGGAGGTTATTATTCCTGGTGTCAACCCAAATGAATCAAAAGAATCAGAATCTAATTTTAAAGAGTTGATTCAAGTGCAAAGTGTGAGGTAGGATCACTTGGAAATACCAACTCCAAGGAAATGAAGTCAGCATTCTGAAGTGAGTTAAGATGCCATTTATGAAGACAGATTCAGAGGAGTTTTTAGCAGGTCTACAGCATTATTTCTACTAGGTTGGCACATAGTTACAGCAGTTTGATTGACTATAAGCAATATTTCTTTCTTAGTAGAATACATTTAACTTTGTTTTCGGAGGGTGTAATGATCATGAGTTTTCTGTCATCTGGTCTAAGAAAAACAGGACAACAAAGGGGAAAATAGTCTATAAAAAAGGGTCATTCATTAAGAAGTGAGGTTTTTTTTTGTTGATTGTTTTTTTGTCTTTGTTTTTTCTCCCAGGCAGCATTTGTTTCTATCTAGTCATTGGTCATTGTACAGAACAGGAAAAATACAAGAACAAACTCATCTATAATCTGAGATCAAAAATTGTAGCCACACACAACATATTACAATCACATCTCTCAAGTTTAAAGTGGTTTCTTTAGGTTTCAACAGCTTTAAAATTTTATTTATTTTCACACTACTCATACTTAGCTGAGTATTCAGTAAGCCCTTTCAATTTATACATACCAATCTTTTACTCTTTCTAGTATATTTTCTGAAAATATAGTTTTAAATATTAACTCTATTTCATTGTTCTTTGCCTTTGCCAAAAATTCCCATAATAGATATATTAGCCCTTTTTTACCTTCTTTTTTTTACTATTTTCTCTGCTCATTCTTTTCTCTTTTCTTTTCTTTTTTTTTTTAATTATTCTTTTGGTTGCTTGTCGTCTGTTCTCATTATTAAATTTTAATTTAGTTATATGTTTTCCTGAGAATCTTGTAATTTACTCTTCAATCTTGAGATAATTTTTTTTCATGTATTTCATTCCTGAGTTTAATTAACTCTTACTTTTTTCCTGGTGTATGTGTGTGTTTGAATTTCTGTTTCAAGGTCATTTTCTATATGCTAAAATATTTTTGAGTGTATTTAATTGTTTAAAATGTAGATTACAGTTTTCTTGTTTTGTAATGATTTCTTTTTTTCTTGTTTTGACTTACGCTTCCTGCTTTTCTGTAATAGCTCTCTACAGACTTTGATTTTTGTTCATTTTTATTATAGTGAGGTGTTTCACATAATCCCTATCACTTTTCTGTTAATCTTCCAAAGTCTAAGTACTTTAGCAGGTTTATTTCCCTTTTTGTATAGTGGGTTGTGGGGGAGTAGTGAATTCTTCAATTCTGTGGCCTTAATTTGGCTTCCATTGGCCTAAATTTTCCTAACTTTTTCTTCATTATCCAATTGCCAGTGACATTTCTGTCTTTCTTTTGTCTCTTTTCTCTCCTCCAGAGTATGAATTAACCTATCCTTCCTAAATTGTGTTTTCCTTTTAAATCACCTCAATTTATTTAATAAAGCTTGCCAATTTTGATCACTTGCCTGGCCCTTTTTATGATGTCTGTACTTATAAGGTTTCAGTATTTTGAAATTCTTTCTGTGTTATTCATAATCTAATATGCCTGGTTACTTTTTAAAAAAGATTTCTTATTTAGGGTATAAACTTTCCAGTAATTGCTGCACCTCACTCTTGGGTCCTTTTTTTAACAACCCTGCTCCGAGTTTATCACAGTTTCTCTTGTTCTTCCACTAAGCTTTGTGACAGGTGGGGTCAGCTGGAAACACACCCAAATTTGTCACTGTTATTCATTTTTTTTCTTTTACTCATAGTTATTTCATAGTTTTGACATTCTATGTCTTTAGGTGATGCTTCAGGGTGTGGTATTGCAAATAATTTTTGCCAATATGGCCATTTCATATCATTTGAAGAGAAGGTTTGGGAGGTAGTTTATGATATTGTCTCCATTGGACTCATAACCAGTTTCTTAATGTGATCCTTCACCGTGTTTCTATATCATACTTGGGAACCATTTATCTATCTATTTTTTGCTTGTATTCCCTTATAATTCACTCAAAGAATTAAATATCTTAATTGTCTTTCATTCAACTACTTTTTCTAAAAGATTAGCGTTTAAGTAATAATTGAATATCAAAATATTTATCTGAGTCAGTTATAGTGGCTCATGCTTATAATCTCAGCACTTTGGGAGGCTAAGGTGGGAGGATTGCTTGAACTTGGGAGTTTAAGACCAGCCTGGGCAACAGAGTAAGACCTCTCTCTACAAAAACACAAAAGAACACACAAAAAATTAGCCAAACACGGAGGTAGGCACTTGTAGTCCCAACTAATAGAGAGGTTGAAGTAGAAGAATCACCTGAGCCTGAAGGATCAAATCTGCAGTGAGCTATGTGGAACCACTACAGCCTGAGTGACAGAGTGAGACTCCAACTCAAAAAACAGTGTATTTCTCTGAATTTTAAAACTGAACGTACAAGGCTATCTCTGCTTTATTCTATATTAAATCTTTTCAAAATGTTTTCTTATATTTTCAAGGCAAAGCATAACGAAATACTTCAGAAAATATTTTTCACTCACAGACCAACACTGCTCTTCTTTATCCCTCAAAGGTGGTGTAAGTAAAGGTGTCAAAAGTATTAAAAAATTGTAATTTAATGCCGCAAAAATATATAAAGTATACTGTAGAAACTTTGAACTTCTTATCAAGAACATATTCAAGAGAAGAAAATAGTTTATGCAGCTTGTCTTTGAAGAGTTTGCAAAGAGAAACAAATCCCAAGACACATTTCCTAAGACTTTATTAAAAGCTGCAATCCCAGGAGGACAGACTAGGGAAAAAGGAAAGTAGTGGAAGGTTGGAAGGAGTGAAGAGGGAAAACCTACAGAAGGAGTTGTGTTACAGATTGGGTATAATCTCTTAAGAAAACAGGTAATTAATTGTTTATGTAAAACATCTCCAATAAAAGCCTTACTTCTCTTAACAGTCAAGAGAAAAGACAACCTATTTATTTGGCGACTCCATCCTATTTTTTGTTTTCCATTGGCATTTCTGTTTACATTACCTTGTTCCTCCAGGTAGCCATGGAGAATCCAGACCTTTGGTGGTTCTAATTTCATTGGACCTGAGTGCAAGTTTCTCTTATCTTGCTTCTTTGCTTGCTTCTTTTTGGCATGAAGAGTGCAGTCTGCTCACCAGTGATACTCTTATGCTGAGTCATATCAGCAGAAGCCATTGTGACCTTGGGAACGATCTGAGTCATCACTTGGCTACCTCTAACCCAGAACCATAGCAAGTAGCATAGAACCAGAAGTCAGAGGAAGCTGAGTGCCTCTTGTATAATGCATAATAGAAGCCTCTTTATGGTGCTAAGTAGAGAACGTACATATGACAATTTGTATATGTTAACCTATAATTTAATAGAAGATACTATATATAGTAGTGGCTCTTTAAACATTCTATTGCTTTGGACATTGTGGTTTTGTTTTTCAGTTTCATATAAACACAATTCTTTCTTAATCAGGCATAGGAAAATACAATCAAAGAATAATTGTGTTTTCCTTCCCAAAAGTACTCTAGTTAGAAAACAAAAATAACAAATTATTGCTATTTTCTTTTTATACACCAAACTCAAAAAAATTTTGTCTTTTATTGCAAATTAAAAAATATATGGGTTATTTTATTTCAATGCATACAAAAGAAATAATTTCACTTTTATTTTAATGATAATTTTTTAGAATGAACAAGATGTTGAGCAGATTGTTATTTCCCTTTATAGGGCCATTGAGCAATTTTACTTAGAGTCTTCTTCAGTAGGAAACACATCAACTTGATGCACAAGGTAATTCTGGAACTGTTTTATTTTCTCTTGTATTTTCATATTCATTTCTAGACTTTATATAAACTGACCTTTTCCCTATATTATATTAAATTAGTGGCCTTCAATTTTATCAAATTTAAATGGAGTACTCATGTAATGAAATGAATTCCACAACTATGCTTTTTGCTCTGTTTCATTCCACTTATAAGATATTGTGAAAATTAAAAACAATTCTTTCACAACCCCCGATATTGTGCCTCAAACACATTTTAGTCTTAAGTGGCACCGGTTAGTGAATAAGAAGCTGAGATGATGTTATTATTTATTTATTCAGAAGGTGAAGAAATAGCAAGTAAACTCCTCTTAGATAAGTTTATATGGTAGAAGTATGAACCAGTATAATTCTCAGTACAATACAATACACTTAGGATATCAATACACTTAGAAGAAAATAAAGTTCAGGAGACTTTTTAAAAAATATAAATATGAAAGAAATTCTAAAACTAAGTAGTCCAAAGACCTGAATGGAATATATAGAAATAACAATTATGAACATAATTATTAGAAATACCATGCTTACTTTTTCCTACATGACTATACACTTTGGAAAAATTAAGAGGCAAGTAAGTAATTATTATTCATACTTGGAATTTTCATGAATGAATAAACGTAAAAAATAAAAGTAATTATTCAAGTTCCCTTAGTTCCTTTCTCTCCCCATCAACAAAAGTGGATAAACATAACAGTGATTGGGATGTAGTTCTATACATTAAAGACAGAGTCAGCTTCATTTTTAGTGATGTCTGTCTATTTTCATATTTTCTTCATGATATCTATAGTGGCTAAAAATATAAAAGATTGCAATATTTCCTTTTAAATTTAGCTTATATGTCCCTTGCCAACAAAGTAAATAGATAGTGGGCATACATGAATTTACTCTAGAAGAAAATTAGTCTTGTACAGCTTGGATAAAAATTATTTACATGATGGTCTTCAAGATTAGTACCAAGTTTTATAATCCAACATAGACATAGTAGAATCCTTAGCAGCAATACGCTTTGAGTAAATCTCTTTTTTAAAAATGTTCTCGTTCCCAGGATTGGTGTCATTAATTTAAGATCTGGAGGCTGCACTTTATTTTTAAATTTCTGAATTCTGTAAGTCAAATGATCCCCAGTGATGACTTATTAAGAGTGAGACTCAGCAACAGCTTTTCTGCCTGTTTCTGCCTTCGGCAGTAACCTTTCACCTTTGAATCTCTCCATCCTGAACTTTTATTCATGTTTCCTCAAAATTTTGACTCTAGTTTCAGAAGCACTGTTAACCTTAAGAGAAATTTCAAAAGTAACATAAGGAATGAGTTTTTCAAACATCATGACTTTCCTCTTGAGTTTGAAATACTACTACTTTTGAAGCATCTCTATAGTGTTCTCCAAGCACCATTAAAAAGCGTCTTCTGTATTTGGGGATAGAGAAGTGTTTGTGTCAGTATTTCTAGCACATGTCCCTTGACCTTCTTCAAGATTCTTACTAAAAAGAGCACACAAATGTACAAATAGAAGAAAAAACAAACAAATAAAACTACAGCAGCAATTGAAAAGTAAACTCACTATATTAAATAATAACCTCAACAAAAATCTTGTTTAAGAAAACTCATATAACCTCGCCATAGAATTATTTCTATTTTCAGATGCCTTGGTTTTACTTGTAGAAGACAGACCATTTTCTGGTAGATTCAGGAAGATGAGGAAATGGGAAAAAGAAGAAAAACTCTAAAACCTCCTAACTTTTTCTAAGTTGTAACTTGCTCTGTCTAGCTGATCCAGCCTTAGAAATATAATAATTCCTGCCATCAAGATTTCGTTTTCAAATTATCTCCTAATGCAAAATTTTTATTTATTTATTTATTTTTGAGTTGGAGTCTCACTCTGTCACCCATACTGGAGGGCAGTGGTCGCTCCCAGCCACCACAGCCTTGACCTGCTGGGCTTCCGCGATCCTTCTGCCTCAGCCTTCCAAGTAGCTGGAACTACAGGCACAGGCACGCGCTACCACGCCTGGCTAGTTTTTTTGATTTATTGTAGAGATAAGGTCTTGCCAAGTTGCCCAGGTGGGTCTCAAACCCTCGGGCTCAGGCAATCCACTCACCTCAGCCTCCCAAAGTACGGGATTACAGGCTGAACCACCGAGCCCAGCTAAAAAATTGTTGTTGTTGTTTTTCAAATCTAAAGACTTTACTTACAGAAGTGTAGTTGCAAATAAAGTTAATTTAACTTTGAGAGTCTGAGATGATTTGACTCTCACATCTCTTGTCTCATTGTACTTACTTATGTCAACCTGCTGAAATACAACATTTAGCTATTCTGATGATGAAATGAGTCAAATGACAAATATAAGAGAAGGCGAGAGACGGAGATTAAAAAAAAAAAAAAAGAAAGAAAGAAAAGGGATGTCTATTCTGAAGGTCTACAACAAAATTGACTTACGTTTCTAATCCCTAGAAATTTCCAAATGAGAAATTTAGCCAAATCATAGTAACACACCAGAAAAGTGGGAGGAAGCATTCTATTGGAGAGTCAACTTGCTAATAAAGGAATGCACACACAGGAGACTATTCTGCTGAGAATCCATCTTTTTGTTCACAAAATCATTTCTTGAATCTTGACTTGAATTTAGTATTTTTCTTGGAATTAGCTTGAGTTAAAAACAGGTTCCTTTTCCTTCCATATTCATAAATATTATCAACATCAGAGAATACAATCAATATGCATTGACTAATGCGATCAGGAGTGAATTATTAAATTTTCCAAGTGACATAGTTCTGAGGTATGAATCTTCTCTTTAGAAGTCTTTCATAGTTTTCTGTTCATTATCCCCCAAGCTACAATAAAGAACATTACCATTCACAGCCCTCCCCAATTTGATTCCACACAAAGTTTTATTTTTCTGTTTCATTATCTTTTGTTTAGTGTCTTTTCATTTATTTAATTTACTTTTTCAAGTGGGAAATTTACCATTTTACCATGACCTCATTACATCTTTGCCCTCCTTCAAATTTCAGATGACATTGACTTCCTGAAACCAACACAATTATTTTTCTGTCCTTCCTCTGATTATCAGTTGTATTTACATTTTGCCTTGCATTAGTGGTAATTCTATTTGAATGTCTCATATTATCCTTAAAGCAGGGAGACTGAGGTAGTGTTCCAATTACCCGCTCAGTTAGAATTGGTCCAGGAATTGGAATCATTTCTAAAAATGTGAAGTGTATATATATACTCAGCTGAATAGAAGAAAAGAAAGCAAAGTAAGAGCTGACCATTCCCTCCCACTGACTATCAGGTTGCCTTGTACATGAAGGGTTTTCAATAGATATTTCTTCAATATTTATTCAACACTAAATATACATTTTAAATATATAAACTTAGAAATAAAAAGGTAGCTTGGACTCAACAGACCCCGTCATATCTCTTTACAATATAGTAAAAAGATGTATAAAACTACAAATCCTTTTCCCTACAGGAAATTATAGTCACTAAGACTATTTTGCTTTATATGTTGTTGTAAAATAAAATTAGGTTTCTTAAGAGAGACTATTTTCAAAGTTCCTTTTTAAGAACTTTTCCATATTCCATTAGTAAATTTTCCCTCCCAAGAAAACTTGTGAATTTTTTTTGTGAAGTTATCTTTTTTATCCCTTCCCAAAGACCAACTTCCTATGCTTAGATATTAATGCCAAGTCATGTAGTAGGATAAACAGGCTATTAGCATTAAAAAACATACACCTCTCTTTTTATTGAAAAATTCTTTTTATGACAGAAAGAACCTAAAATTTGCATTTAAATGGAGACTATTCAAGTAAGATACTGCACTAGGTTTTTAAAATATGAGGTTTTTATAAGGTTTATAAATACTACCACCATCACAGATTTTTTTTGGAAAGAAGTCGAGAAGTGAAAGACTATTTCCCAAGCCAGCAAATTTAAGCATGTATAATCTCCTTATTCAAGAATTTGTATCTCTATTAGGTTCTTTATAAATAACATAGTCATTTTTTTCAACATTTAAAATGAAACGTTAGATGACATCTTTAGATGCTTCTTTATGTAAAATCAGTTAAATCCTAGATGTGACTATCCCATATTAAATCATTTACTGTCAGCCATCCTGGGATATAAAAATAAATGAATTTCTTTTTTAGTGGGTCCTGTTACTCCACAGTATGTAAAAGATGAAGTTACTGGTACAAACTATATTCTGGATGAAACCATGACAATATAATTAACATTGATTTTAAAAAATGCAGTCTATGACAGCTGTTCTAAAACTTTATAGAGATTTATAATGCATAGGAGCTTACAAAATAATCAAAATTTAGGGATTCTGATTCTGATTTGGATAAGTCATTGAAAGAGCATTCCAATAACTACGCATCCATATAAACACAGGTGGTAGATAGTAACAGATCATGCTGAAATAACAGAGATGTTATAAACCTCCTGTGTTGGCATAAAGGGTTAAATGGTTAAAATAGACTCATGGGAATAATAATTCTTACCTGTCACTATGTTTGAGTAATAATTTGCAGATTCAACCAAAAAACAAGCACAAAGGTTTGATTTCCTTCTGGAGGATCAGGCAATTATTAATCACTGTTTCTCCAAAATTTCTTTCTCTTACCTAAGGACCCTGCTTGGCATTGGATTAACAGTTAAGTTTCTGAATAATGTATTGAGAGAAAAAAAAAAAACAGTTTACAAAATAAACTGTTTCAATTTGGGAGCTCAGCAGTTTTATAATCTGTTTGTTACATCAATGTAAAGTGCCCACTGGACTACCTACCATTCTACAGACAGCCATACTCTAAAAAATCTATAATTCCAGTTTTACTTATAGCAAGCAATCTACAGAGACAAGGTACGTCCTTCTAAAATTATTTTCTTTTCTAAAAATAGGAACTCTCTTCTTCAGCATTAGCAAATTGGCAAGAGATCTGGTTCAAGACATAAGCATGTTGATGAGAAAATCTACTTCAGGCCTGTCACTTGTATTTGATCTTCTCAAAAGAAAGTCTCAGCACCAAGAAGAGACTCAAAAGCTTGCTGTTAAATCTTTTCTTCCTGCTTCTGTCCAGAAACCTTTCATAAGCAAAATATTTATTTTAGGCCAAAAAATTATCTTTCTGATACTTTCTTTTTGCAAATATCCATACTAAAACCAAATCTCATTCCTTGAATAAAGTCTTTAAGGAATAATTTATTAATATATTACATGTCTAACTTAGACTTTACATTAAATTTTCCATATATATACACATACAATTCTTTTGCTTAAAGAAATTACTGTTTCTAGCTTCTGCCTCTCATCTCCTGCTTGTTTCTGGACTCCCGTACATACAATCTCCTAGGCAGATATTTTTGAAATTCTACAATGCATACATTTTCTTCTCAAAAAGGGGCTATGTATTTAGATGTGGAACAGAAGAAATAAATGAAACAACTATAGAATGAGAGTGAAACTACTGAGATTATAAAAATACAGACCGAACAGCTTTTTGCTTTTCCCTAAACCAGAACTAATAATTGACAATGATAACTTGTAGATCCAATATCAGATGACACCCTTTAAATGCCCTGCTTCACAGTTTGCAGTCCCTTGGAAATGTAGATGTTATCATGTCTTTGAAATGTTAACATCCAGGGAATTAGCTAAGTAACATTCCAGCTGAGATCAAAACATGTTAAAGTTTTTTGAATACTCAAACTGCCTGCTTTGGTTCCCCTGAAGAATTCACCAAAAAAGTACCCATTCTTAGTCTAGTGGCTAAAATTCTGTTTTTTCTTGACTGTGGCTCACATCTGACTTCCATCAGAAAATCAGTCTGATTTCTTTGAAATTATTTATACAATTCTTGACCCATAGGGTACCCATGTGTTATTGACCATTTTCTCTTCCATGAATAGCTTTTGAAAAGGTTTAGTCGCCGGGCTCCCTGGCTCAGCCTAAAATCCTGCACTTTGGGAGGCCGAGGTGAGTGAATTGCCTGAGCCTGTGAGTTTGAGACCCACGTGGGCAACTTGGCAAGACCTCATCACTACAATAAATCAAAAAAATTAGCCAGGCGTGGTAGTGCGTGCCTGTACTTCCAGCTACTTGGAAGGCTGAGATGGAAGGATCGCTGGAGCCCAGCAGGTCGAGGCTGCGGTGGCCGGCAGCATGCCACTGCACTCCAGTCTGGGTGACAGAGTGAGACTCCAACTCAAAAAAAAAGGAAAGAAAAAGTTTAGCCTTTTTGCCTCAGCATAACCATTAGAAAGCATTCAGACATTCTACTGCAAAACAAGCAGCAGCCTATCCCATCCCCGTGGGCAAATTACCTTCAGATGCAAGACCAGGGCAGTCAACTCTTTCAAGATATGGTTTAGCATAATAATCTCTAGTAAACTTTTAGGTTCCTTGTCAAGGCTGAAGATCAAAGATCACCCTTTGGCTGGCCAAAGTCATAAGAGTTTGTGAGTTGCAAATGTCTGAGTTCCTGAATTACAAATATCTAACAAGTCTCTTGCAGGAAACTCTCCTCACCAAAGGTTAACCTAATCAGCACTTTGTGACTGAGATAAGCCCTTTGTGACACAGATAAGCCCCACCTTGTCAGCAATCATGTGACTAACCCACCCATCTGCCTGCTGTCCATCACCTGATGTTAGTACCTGAGTTTGCCTGCCCCTTTGTGATGATGTGGAGCAGAACACACCCAATCACCTTAATGATCTTCCCCCATCAAGGGAAATGGTTAAAAGGACTCAACCACAAGCAACCAGTGGCCATTGCCTTGTTAGACTCTGGTGTGGCCATGTGCTCTTTGAGCTATGGCTGTCACCAAGCTTCCTGGCTTTGGCTCCCTCCCTGACCTTGGGGAGGTGAATCTTCGTTCTTCCTTCTCTTTCACTCTAATTTACTTTTACATAAACTTTTCTTTTTCTTAACCTCTTTGTTGCAATTCTTTGCAATTACTTGGATCTCTGGGTTAAGGGTGCCATGCCTCCCATCCCCTCTTCACCCCTCCAGCACTCCACCCTCACCGTACCCGAATCCTAACAGCTTTGATTTCCTGTTTTTCTGTCTGTGGGTTATACAGGGTTTTGAGGCCTTTATGTATAGGCTCTCAGCTGAGAAGCTGGTATCCTAGAAAATACAGTTAGAGTGAAATGTGGGTTGTACTCACAGAAATGTGGCTAGTGAAACTTTTCTGTCTTTAAGTTGTCTTTGGGGGTGGTTCTGGATCTTGTGAGGAATGTTTGCACCTTTTTGGATTTGTCTAGTTTGTCCTTGGTTAAGTCATAACCTTGGTTAAAGGTAATTGGTTTTGGTGAGCCACTTGAAAATGTACCTTTAACTTAAAATAAAAAGCTGGATAAAGTGTTTATAAATGATAGACCCTCAGGTGAAATAGACTTGCTTTTTTTCCCAGAGTTATTCATGTTGAAAATAGGCATAGAAAATGCTTCCTTTTTTCTATTCCTGAATGGGCTTTGCCCTGAAAGCAGTGATTTTTGCTAAGAAACAAAGCTAAGTTAAAGACACCACTCAGGGAACAAAATCGGTCTCCAAAATACAACTTTCTGACATTTAGCCAACTATTTTGAAACTCTTTTGTAAAAGAAATTTGTATCTATAAAGAAAATCTTCATTTGTTCGAAAGTTTACATTGTAAACCTCACATATGTTTTAGTTACTTTTCCTGGTGATCTTGTCTTGACTGAACCTTGACCTTTGCCCTTCTTTGTCTCAGCAAATAATGGTGTGTAGCTCTAAGTTCTGTACCTCTGGGATGTAAATTTCACCTAAGAGTCTTGTCTTTGGAAGTGTAAATTTAAAGTTGCATAGCTAACAATTGTTTAGAGCTTGACTGTAAAGATGGGAGAGAAATTATTTGAAAATTGGCAAATAAAGAACCTTGCAAATCTATAAAATCTGCTTCTGGTCAAGCGTGGTGGCTCAAGCCTATAATGCTAACACTTTGGGAGGCCGAGGTGAAAGGATTGCCTGAGCCCACGGGTTCAAGACCAACCTGGGCAACATGGTGAGACCTTGTCTCTATAATAAATCAAAAACTTAGCTGGTCATAGTAGTGCTGTACCCATAGTTCTAGCTAGTTGGAAGACTGAGACAGGAAGGATCACCTGAGTCCAGCAGGTCGAGGCTGTGTGGCCGGGAGTGTGCCACAGCACTCCAGCCTGGGTAACAGAGTGAAACTCCAACTGCTTCTATCTTCGTGTCAGTATATCTATGTATTTATATATCATGTATATGTGATATTTCACTACTAAAATATATGAAAGCGCTCTAATTAATAAGCTTAAATAAAAAGTGCTTAAATCAAATATAGTATGAGAAAATGAAAAGTAACACAAATGTCTTTTAGTTCACATGACTTGGGTAAAACTTTGGCAAATATGACTAGTTGAATATTGTCGGTTTAATAAAAATAACTATGTCTTCTGAGTTATGAACAAAAATACATGTATTTGACCATAAGGGTTTTGATTTTGTGATACTTGTCTTACATATAGTAATATAAAAGTATTATTATTATTGTTGTTGTTGTTTTGAGTTGGAGTCTCACTCTGTTGCCCAGGCTGGAGTGCAGTAGCACACTCACAGCCACCCAGGCATCCACCCGCTGGGCTCCGGCAATCCTTCTGCCTCAGCCTTTCAAGTAGCTGAAACTACAGGCGCCTGCTATCATGCCCGGCTAATTTTTGATTTAACGTAGAGACGAGGTCTCACCAAGTTTCCTGGCTGGTCTCCAAACGGCGGGCTCAGGCAATCCACTCATCTTAGCCTCCCAACATGTTGGGATTACAGACTGAGCCACCGAGCCCGGCCTATAAAAATTATTAATGGAAAAGCTAACTTGAGATGATGGCTAACTTTGTTTAATGAACTATGCAACCATAATTGTTAAGAATTAATTAAATGAGTGTAAATGAGATAAAATATTATAAATGAACTTTTCATAGTTTCAAAATTATTTCTAGTAATTCAAAATCTTAAAATCATGCTATGTTAAATTAAGTAATAGTTAATCATAAAATGTTTTAGTTGTTTCTAAGTTAGTTAAAATACTAAAATATTAATTATTACATGTTTATATACTTTGTCATATTTTATATGATATAGAAAACAGTGTATTTAGATCTGTTAATAGTCAAAACAAATTCAGGAAATATTTTTCAAAAAGTTATGAAATGGCTTTCATCTACAAATACTGTTATGAAATAGTTGAAGACTACTTACATCCTAGGTTTTTTACTGAAAATTAGAGTTATTAAGCGTTAATATTATTGGTCCTGTAATCCCAGCACTTTGGGAGGCAGAGACAAGAGGATTGTCTAAGCCCAGGGGTTTGAGATCAGCTTGGGTAATGTGGCGAGACCTTCTCTCTACTACAAATCAAAAAATAGCTGGACATGGTGGCGCTCACCTGTAGTTCCTGCTACTTGGAAGGATGAGGTAGAAGAATCCCCTGAGCACAGGAGGTCAAGGTCGCAGTGAGCCATGATCCTGCCACTGCACTTCAGGCTGGGCAAAAGAGTGAAACTCTGATTCCCCCCCCCAAAAAGTAATATTACAATTAATATATGTAATTGAGACTACTAAATATAAGATAAGCTATTCTGCATGTAAAATGAATAAGACAAGTAGGACATGTTTTGGGAAAAACAGTTATAATGAAGTCATAAAATATGGTCTTTATTTAAAAAAGATTAATTTGTCTAATTTAAAGGTTATTTAAAGTTAGTTTCCACTTAAGGGAAAATAATGCAAATAAAACTATATCTAAAAAGTTGAGAAAAAAATAGAAAAAATTTGTAAGAGGTTATAAAAGATTCATGAAATCTTATGTGGTCAATACTGGTTGAGATTTGAAGCATTTGTTGATAATGTTTTATAAAAATTAGCTTTCATATTGACAATACACTAATACGAAAGTAACATTCTGTTTTCTCCTTCCTTTTTTTTTTAATTGGAGTCTCACTCTGTCACCCAGGTTGAAGTAGTGTTGCGATACTCTCATGGCCACCCAGCCTGCATCTGCTGGACTCAGATGATCCTTCCACCTCAGCCTTCCAAGTAGTTGGAACTACAGGCATGCAGCACCATGCCTGGTGATTTTTTGATTTATTGTAGAGATGAGGTCTCATCAAGTTGCCCAAGCTGGCACCAACCTCCTGAGCACAGATAATCCTCTCACCTCTGCCTCCCAAAGTGCTGACATTACAGGTAGTTTTCTCCTTTCAACGAGAATTGTATGTGGTATTAATAAAAGATAGTCAAAAATTCATTTATCTTTTCAGTAATTGTAAGTAAATAAACAAAAGAGAAAGACAAGAGGAAAAAAATAGATATTGATTGTCTCATGCTTCCTTCATTGAGTCTTTTGATTGGGAAATTGAGACTCCTTTCTATCAGAGTAAAAGTTTTTCCTTACAAAGTCTTTGAATTATCACTTTGACATTTTACAGTGACCTGTAATTTTATTTTGATATTTAGTGTTTTAAACCTACGATATTTGGCATAATTCCCAAAATCAAATCCCAAATTTGAAAAGTAGTCTTTTTGACATGAAATAACTTGGACATGACAACCCGGAAGTCTTGAAATTCCAAGAGAGAGATAGCAGTCTTATTTAGCATGTTAAATTATCCAAGAAGCATTGTCAAGTAGTAAATGTTTCATTTTCTTTGAGTTATGTTTATATAAATGCATTTTTAATATGAACTTTAAAATTGTATGCTACTCTAAATGCTAATACGTCTTAGTATATGTTATCAATCATTATTATGATTATGTTAATTTGTTGTATGATTAAAAATAACCAAATTTTCTTACCAATTGTGTCTTTAACCATCACTATATTAAGTCTTTTGTCATTCACGGACAATTATTGTTTTACTTCAATTCTCAAAAAGTGGCTTACAGTTGACTACAGTCAAAATTTGCCTTTTCTTAAAGAAAATTCATGAAAATGACGCAGACAAGTACTCTTTTTTTTTTTTGAGTTGGAGTCTCACTCTGTCGCCCAGACTGGAGTGCAGTGGCCGCTCCCGGCCACCGCAGCCTCCACCTGCTGGGTTCCGGCGATCCTTCCGCCTCAGCCTTCCAAGTAGCAAGAATTACAGGCATGCGCTACCACGCCCAGCTGATTTTTTGATTTATTGTAGAGATGAGGTCTTGCTGCCCAGGCGGGTCTCGAACCCGCAGGCTCAGGCAATCCACTCACCTCAGCCTCCCAAAGGCGCAGGATTACAGGCTGAGCCACCAAGCCCGGCTGACAAGTACTCTTAAATACAGGTTTTTGATAACTTTTGAGATCATTTAAAAACTTTCAGGGCTTTAATTAAAAAGTTGGTATGTTCATAAGAATTGCTAACCCAAAGACAAACAGAATAAGATTAATTACTTGGGCTGATAGAGGGCCAGAATAATTTTCATAACTTTCTTTTGTTTGAAGCACTATAGTTTTTTAAAAATTTTGTTTTCCACAGTCAAGAAAACCTTTTTTTCTTTTGAGCTATTTGTAGCTCACAGCAATTGGTAAGTTATACTTTTGTAAGCAAAATGAAAACATTTGCTTTTTCCTGTACCAAATTTCTTCAGAATTTGGAAACTGAGTATTCTTGATTATATGCAATATAGTTATTTGCATAAGTTCACTAAGGTTATGTTTTCTTTTGTAACAGGACACAATTGAAGACACTGGTTATTTTACCAAAGCTTTGACTAGAATGACATATTGGCAGATATGACCCTATTCACACAGGAATTACTGATGGCCACCACTTAGGTTGGCTTTCTGGCCTTGAAGGGTTTTAAAAGTCTAACCTGAGATTTCTAATAAAAAAAAGTTTCAGCAAAACCAACAGAAAAGAGCCTGTGCTGGCCAGGCATGGTGACTCATGCCTGTAATCCCAACACTTTGGGAGATCAAGGCAGGAGGATTGCTTGAGCCCTGGTGTTTGAAACCAGCCTGGACAACATAGCGAGACCCCCATCTATACAAAAAAATTAAAAATTAGCTTGATGTCACAGTACAGTGCATGCCTGTAGACCCAGCTACTTGGAAGACAGAAATATAAGGATCACCTGAGTCCAGGAGGTTAAAGCTGCAATGAGGCTGTGCTCCGTGGCTCAGCCTGTAATCCCGCACTTTGGGAGGCTGAGGTGAGTGAATTGTCTAAGCCTACGGGTTGGAGACCCGCCTAGGCAACTTGGCGAGACCTCATATCTACAATAGATCAAAAAATTAGCCAGGCGTGGTAGTGCGCCCCGGTAGTTCCAGCTACTTCGAAGGCTGAGGTGGAAGGATTGCCAGATCCCAGAGGTTGAGGCTGTGGTAGGCAGCAGGGAGTGGCCACGGCACTCCAGTCTGGGCAACAGAGTGAGACTCCAACTCAAAAAAAAAAAAAAGCTGCAATGAGCTGAGAGTGTGTCACTGCTCTCTAGCCTGGGTGACAGAGTAAGACCCTGACTCAGAAAAAAAAAAAAGAAAAAGAAGAAAAAAGGAAAAAAAGAAAAAGGAAGGAAGGAAAGATGCTGAAAATCTGGTAAACTTCTTTAAATTTTATAAGTGATGCCAAACTTCTACACTTTGCCATAATTATTTTCCTTTTTTTAGAGTCTGTGTGTCCAGGACAGCCCATTCTCAAATTCTATACTTGAATAAACTCTCTTTAAACTAGGTTCTGACCTTCTTGGAGTAACTTATACTGATAAACTGAAATTAAAATAAATTTTTAATTGCAGATTAAAGTTTATCAAGTTTTCAAGCCTCTATATAAACTTAACTCTCACAACAGGCCTATAGATAGTTACCAAATTTATTTTAGAGATGAGAAACAGAATCTGCAAGCATATAATTAATTTCTCTAAACTCACACAGCAAATAATGAAAATATGATTGATTTCGGGTCTCTTAATGCTGAAAATAGTTCTCTTTTATTTTAACATTTTTCAGTGTTTGTTCTGTGGAACTGTATTATAGGGGAGTGGGAAAAAGGCCCTGTGGTAAATTAAGCTTGAAAAATGTTGAAATAAAATTCCTTATATTTCCTAACCACAGAACTTCATATAATTTGTAATCTGTCACAAAATTTGAATCTTGCAAAGGGGAATACAGAACATAATAACTGCCCATTTTATTTAAGTTTGGGCTTGCTTTATGAAAGACTGAACTCTACCTAGTGTTCCTTAGACTCTTCTCTGAAAAATGTTGTACTTTGTAATTCTGCACTAAGATTTTAGACTGTAACTAAAAGTGAACAAACACTGCATTGGAATGCTGGCTTAAATAAATCTGTACTTAGAAAAATAATTGCAAACCCATGATCAATGAAAGAAGAATGAAGAGGATTTTTTAAATTATTATTAGTTATTTATTGATAAAACTGGGACTCAACAGATTAAGAATGCATCCTGTTTCTTGCCTCTTGCAGATGCAAATGAAATATGCAAAATATTTTCTAAAATAGTTTGTGATACTAAATTAACCTAAATTTTACACTGATTTTGAAAGTCTAAAATGCTGGGGTGGTATAGGGTAAACCTAGACAGATTTTCCACATTGAGTGTTTAGAACAATTTCTTCTTCATGTTTTAGTTTCACTATACCCAATATAAGATTTTAAAAGTAGAATTGCTCTTTTATCTTAGACTGCAGTAATCTATTTTTTAAATTTTATTTTATTATAGTGATGAGTGGGGTACAAGTAAGTATTAACTTCACAAGTAGGCTGTATGCAGGTGAAGTTTGGGCCTCCAACTGGCCTTCACTTCCCCTGGCTTGGGACCAGGTATCCTTTTCAAAAGTCTCCTTTTTTATTTAAAATGAAAACAATCATTGCAGGGCATTGTGCTGAATTACATCTAAAACTCTGGATCATTTCTGCAGCAAATTCTACTTAACTATCCTAATATCCTGTTTTAATAAGGTTTCATCAGAGAGATAACAATTAAATGTTTGCCAAAGTGATGCATTAATAACTAAAACACCTTAATTACAGCAGTGCCACTTTAATTAAACCCTACATTACAAACTGTCAGTCTTCATCTCATGGACCCCAAGTTGAATGGTGTATTGCTGAGCTATTTTTAAAACATTTTTTTGGCCGGGCTCAGTGGCTCAGTTTGTAATCCCAGCATTTTGGGAGGCTGAGGCGAGTGGACTGCCTGAGCCCGTGGGTTCGAGATGAGTTCAGACAACTTGGTTGAGACTTCATCTCTACAATAAATAAAAAATTAGCTGGGTGTAGTAGCGTGCACCTGTAGTTCCAGCTACTTGGAAGGCTGAGGTGGAAGAATTGTCTGAGCCCAGTAAGTCAAGGCTGCAGTGGCCATGAGAGTGCCACTGCACTCCAGCCTGGGTGACAGAGTGAGACTCCGACTCAAAAAAACAAACAAACAAAAAAACATTTTTAAATGTCTTGTTTAGGAAATAATGAAAGAAGTCTGTACATGTTTAGTACAGACACCGCCATCTATTTTTGTAAATGCTTTCAGCCCATGATTGATGAAATCCAGGGATAAATATGGAAAGCCTGCAATGTTGGTTTGTCTCAATATGCAACTCATCTCCCTATCACCATAATTACATCATCAAACAGACAAAAGAGAGTGTCAGGTAAGGCCTTCAGTGCTGCCATCTTCTTTAGGGCTAATCCAATTTCCCTCCTACATTTCTGTGTACCTCAGAAACCACAATACCATACCATGTAAATTTGCGTACTTGTGTTAACTTAACACTTGCCATTGTTTTTAGAATGTTTAAGGTTTTGTAGGACTCCGCAATATGGCATCCAAAATCATTGCTGGCATCCATTTTATATTTTTTGAAAGGGAAAGAGAGCATTTTGCTGTTCTCTTTCTTTCTTTTCTCCTTCTCTTCTTTTTTTAATGTAGAAGAAAGTCTTACTCTGCCCCTGGGGTTAGAATGCAGTAGTGTGATTGTAGCTCACAGCAGCCTCAAGTTGCTGGACTCAAGCAACCCTCCCAACCTCAGCTTCCCAAATAGCTGGGGCTGCAGGTGTGTGCCACCAAGCTGAGCTCATTTTATTTCTATTTTTAGAGACTGAGTCTCACTATGTTATCCAGATTTCTGCTTTTCTTTTTATGTTTATTATTAGTAGTTTTTTGTTTGCTTGTTTGGTTGATTTTGAGTCATGTTGTCTTACTCTATTGTGCAGGCTAGAGTGCAGTGGTCTCAGTGATCTCAGCTCACCACAGCTTCCAACTTCTGGGCTCAAGTGACACTCTTGAGAAGCTAGGAATATTGGCATGCACCACCAAGCTTGACTAATTTTATGTATTTATTCGTTTGTTTGTTTGTTGTTTAGTTATTATTTGGAGACAAGATCTCACTATGTTACCCAAACTGGTCTTGACGTTCTGGGTTCAAATCATTGTCTCTCCTCAAGCCTCCCAAATGCTGGGGTTACAGACATGAGCCACCATGCCCAGCCTTTTGTTTTTCTTTTATATACTTGTCACAAAAGCTCACACTAGCTCCAAACAATACATAAAAACACCTACATAATACTTTTTTCTTTGAGATTAGAGAGAACCTTTATAGAAGAATAAAAAGATTACTGAGTACTCTTCAATCCTTTAGGAGTTGTGGCAGGTTAGAATTTTTATGTATAAGTTCAACAAAGAATTGCACACTTCTTATATGTAGGGCTCTGTGTCAGGGTTTGGGGATATAAAATGAAGAAAAATAAACCTGACTTGAGGACACTGGAAAAGCACAATTATGGCTGCAGTGATTTTTATTTAACACAGTAATAAGGCGATTAAAATTCCTCAACTATCTTTGCATCTTTGAAACTATTTGTGTATGCTTGGCATTTAAAAGTATTGATTGCTTCAATTGTTTCTAGTTTTAAAGGTTTTTTTTTAAGTATATATTTATAAACATCCCATTTAAACAGACAAATTCTGAGAAGAATATAAGGGAGAAAGTTCTGTGTTCAAAAATAACTCAAAAAAATTACTTCTGCAATTATTTAAGTCTATACAATTAAAAATATAAAGCTTGCATTTTTATCTCAAAAATAAGTATTAATACAGAATTCATATACACACATAATAAGAAACAAATATCATCTATTTCCCATGTTTTCTGAAACTGTATCTGACAGTTCTTTCACTTTTCTCTCTCAAAATGTATTTTTATGTTTTACATATATTCAATTATTTAAATTACATTGAGAAGTTAACTGAAATCTTGAATTTTAATTTGCTTTCATGCACAGATCTCTCTTTTTATGAACAGATTCTTCAAAACTCTTATTATAGTTGAAATATGAAGTGGTAGAAAAATAAGGTTTGGAGGACTTATTTTTTTCTTTCCATATAATTATGTATTTTAATATTTTTTCATGTCAAAAATGTATATCTCCACCCTCAAAATGAAATAATCAAGTACATATCTAGCAAAATATGTACAAGATCTACATAAGAGTAACTAGGAAACTCTGATGAATAATATCAAGTAATCAAATGGAAAGTATTCCATGTTCATAGATAGGAAGATTCAATATTGCCAAGATGTTAGTTCTTTCCAATTTTAGCTATAGCTTCCAAGAAATTCCACAAAATCCTAGCAATTAATATTGTGGATATGAATAAATTGATTCTAACATTTATATGGAGAGGCAAAAGAATAACTGACATAATATTTAAGAAGACAACAACAATTGGAAAACTGATAATTTCCAACTTGAAGACTTACTATAAAGCTACTGTAATCAAGACAGTGTGGTATTGGTGAAATAATAGTCACATTTATGTATGGAATATAATAGATTTTGAAAAATAGACTCACATAAATACGGTCAACTAATCTTTGACAAAGGAGCACGTGTAAAACAAAACAAAAAGGTAGTCTTTGTTTTTTTGATGTTTTTTTTCATTCGAGTCTTACTCTGTTGTCCAGACTGGAGTGCAATGGCACACTCATGGTCACCTCACCCTCTACCTGCTGAGCTCAGTAGATCCTTTCACCTCAGCCTTTCAAGTAGCTAGAATTCTACCATGCCTGACTTATTTTTTTATTTATTGTAAAGATGAGGTCTCACCAATAATACCTAGACTGGTCTTGGATCCCTGAGCTCAAGCAATCCTCTCACCTCAGTCTCCCAAATTGCTGGGATTACAGGCTTGAGCTACCATGCCCTGCTCAAAAAGATAGTCTTTGTGATAAATGATGCTGGAACAACTGGCCATCAATAGGCAAAAATATGATGTTTTATAAAAATCTTATGCCTCTCACAAAAATTAACTAAAAATGAATCACTATCATAAATATAAAACTCAAAACTAACAAATTTCTAGATAATAACATATGAGAAGATCTAGATGACTTTTAGATACAATGCCAGAGGCACAATTTATAAAAAAAAAAAATTATAAGCTAGACATCATTAAATTTTTTTCAAATGTTGCTCTGTAAAAAACATTATCAAGAAAATAAAAAATGATAAACCACAGATTGAAAGAAAATATTTGCAAAAAAAATCTGATAAAGACTTATTTACACTGAGCTCAGTGGCTCAGCCTGTAATCCCAGCACTTTGGGAGGCTGAGTTGAGAGGATTGCCTGAGCCCGTGGGTTCGAGACTCACCTGAGCAAATTGGTGAGACCTCATCTCTACAATAAATCAAAAAATTAGCCAAGCGTAGTAGTGCGTGCCTGTAGTTCCAGCTACTTGGAAGGCTGAGGCAGAAGGATCGCCGGAGCCCAGCAGGTCGAGGCTGCGGTGGCCAGGAGCGGCCACTGTACTCCAGTCTGGGTGACAGAGTGAGACTCCAACTCAAAAAATAATTTAAAAAAAGACTTATTTAAATATACAAAGCATTCTTAAAATGAACAATAAAAAGAGAAACAAGTAAATTAAAAAATGAGGCAAGGACCTTGTCAGATACCTGACCAAAAAAGATATACAGATGAAAATTAGTGTTGGGAGGTGATGAATTTTGAATGTTGGAAAGTGATGAAGTTTATAGACAGTGGTGAATTTTACACCCTGTGGCATGTAAAAGTTTTGCATTTATAATCTCTCTATATAATGTACAATGTAGTGAATTTGTAACCCCACATATTAGGTGCTGTGCTGTGATGTCGTTCAGCTGGAATATGCTTCCATGTGGGATCTCTAGGAGATGCCTTATTTGGACTGGAATGCACACTCTGCAGGGTCTCTAAGAGATACTTTATTTGGAAGGGACCAAGTGGCTATGTTAGATTAGCTAACTTGCTCATTCTGCTTCTGTAAACCCCACTGGTATTATGTGATTGGTATATTTGAATTTCTTGGGCTTGCAAGGTGGGTGGGCTCTGAAATATTTAAGGGCAGCCTCTGCCATAGCTCGGGACCCTTGCTTTGTGTCTGCGTGTCTGGTGAGCAGTCCCAGCTGGCAGAACCTTGGCTAATAAACCTCTCCCTTGTTAAATTGTGTGTCTGCGCTGTGAATTGAACACTCGGACCCCACTCCATTAGCATATGAAAAGATGTCTCACATTATATGTCATTAGATAAGTGAAAATTTAAACAGCAATTATATATCCATACATGTCTACTAGAATGGCCAAAATCCAGAACACTGATAGCACTAAATACTGGTAAAAATGTGTACACATAAGACCTATCATTCATCGATGGTGGAAATGCAAAATGAATGATACAGCCATTTTAGAAGATAATACAGTTATTTCTTCTTCTTTTTTTTTTTTTTTTAACTAAGTCTCACTCTGTCACCTAGGCTGAAACTCCGTGGCACAGTCACGGCCAACCCAGCATCAACCCGCTGGGCTTCAGTGATCCTTCCACCTCAGCCTTCCAAGTAGTGGGAACTACAGGCACATGCTACCACACCCGACTAATTTTTAAATTTTATTTAATTTTATTTATGTATTTATTGATTTGAATTGGAGTGTCACTCTGTCACCCAGCTTAATTTTATTTTATTGTAGCAATGAGGTTTCACCAAGTTGCCTGGGCTGGTCTCAAACCCTCAGGCTCAGGCAATCCAATGGCCTCAAACTCCCAAAGTGCTGGGATTACAGGCAATTTCTTACAAAATAAACATACTTTTATAATATAGTATAGCAATTGTGCTCTTTGATGTTTGCCCAAAGACATCAAAGTCCCATGCAAAAAAATGCACACTGATGACTAGAACAGTTTTTTATTCATAACTTTCAAAACTTGGAAACAGGATGTCCTTCAGTAGGTAGACTGTGGTATATGAAGACAATGGTTAATTTATTATTCAGTGATATAAAAAAATGAGCTATTAAACCATGATTAAAAATGTATAGCATTCTTTTTTTGTTTTTGAGTTGGAGTCTCACTCTGTCACCCAGACTGGAGTGCAGTGGCCACTCCCGGCCACTGCAGCCTTAACCTGCTGGGCTCCGGCGATCCTTCCACCTCAGCCTTCCACGTAACCGGAATTACAGGCATGTGCTACCACGCCCGGCTGATTTTTGACTTATTGTAGAGATGAGGTCTCGCTGCCCAGGCGGCTCTCAAACCCGCGGACTCAGGCAATCCATTCACCTCAGCCTCCCAAAGGCGTGGGATTACAGGCTGAGCCACCGAGCCTGGCTTTTGTATAGCATTCTTAAGTGCATGTTACTAAGTGAAAGAAATAAATCTGAACAGGCTATATACTGTTAGATTTCACTATAAGACATTCTGGAAAAGACAAAACTATGAAGACAGTAGAAAGATCAGTGGTTGGATAACAATTGGGGAAGAGAGGTGGGTAAACAGGTATAACACAGAAGACTTGTGGGCAATAAAACTATTTTGTATGATACTACAAGATTTATGTCATTATAGATTTGACCAGTCCCATAAAATGTACAACACAAAGAAAAAACTCTAATGTAAATTTTGGACTCTGGCTGATAATGATATGTCAATGTAGATCCATCAATTTTAACAAAGGCAAACTCTGATGTGAGATGTTGATAATAGGGAAACTATGGTTGGATGAGGGCTGGGGGTATATGGAAAATTTCTGTACCGTTCAATTTTGCTGTGAACCTACACTATCCTTAAAAAAAATCTGTGCATGCAGGTATGTATGTGTGTATCTATCTATTCTGATTTCAATAGTTATAGCATTCTTTTTTATGACTGAATCATTGCATCTATAGTTCATCCTAATCTTTTTTGTATTATTGATATGAATAATTTCACAATTTCAAGATTAAATAAAATGATTACAGAGGAAAAATTCTTCCTCTTAATAGAATGCCAACTAATAAATTCAAGCGTAATAATAAAGTTAGAAAATCAAAAATGACTAGAACAGTTTTATTCATAAAACTAAAACTAATCTCATGGTGGCTGTTCAAAATTTCTGTAAAATTACAAAGGGGAATAATATTCCCCTCAAGTGAAGAAACTTGGAGAATATCAAAGTAATTAAGTTATCAAAATGAAATTACCAATACTGAAGCAAAGCTCCATCTTGGTGTCTTCTAATAAAGTGCACTGGGATGGGTACATTATCTTAGTTTTGCTTCTGTCAAAAGTATGTAAACTGAATCTCTAGTGAGCAAACATCCAACAAATTTAAACAGGGGGGCATTTAGCAAAATAACTGGCCTGTACTCCTCAAAAAATGCAAAGTAGAGAAACAAATATAAAAGCTCAGGATCCATGCTGCATTAAAGTAGACTAAACAGACATGACAAGTAAATGCAATGAACATCCTGGCACAACAAATAAACAGTAGTCATTAAAAATATTATTCGTGCAATTGAAACAATGAGTATAAATGTGTAGACAATGATGTTGAATTTACAATGCATCTCATTTTGATACATTTTCTTATTTTTGGGATAGCAACATTCAATTAGTTAGAGGCAAAGGGGCACAATGTACTTAATTTGTTTTCAAAACGAGATAACACAAATAGCATACCTATAAATACACAAATATCCATATATAAGCAAATATAGGCGCTGAGAGAGAAGAAATGGAGGAGGAGGAGGACAAGGAGGAGAACAAGGAGGAGAAAAAAGGAGAAGAAAAAGAAGAAAAAGGAAGAAAGGAGAGGAGAGGAGGAGGAAGAAAAAGAAAAATGGGAATAAAAAAGAAGAGGAAGAGGTGGAAGAAAGAAAAAGGAAGGAAAGAAGGAGACAGAGAGAAAGAAAAAAATGGGACAAAATGTGAATAAATAAAGATACATTGTAGAGAATCTTAGAGCAAGATAATTGAAATTTTCTTATATTATTCTTGTGTTTTGTTTGAAATCATATCAAAATATAAAACTACACACAAAAAAAGAAAACATGTACAATTGTGACAAGCAGAACAATTTTCTGATATTATTCATAGGAAAAATTTCTGTAGGCATCTTCACAGTTAAAAACTACTTTACTATTTGCTTAAGCAAATCAGTACAACTTAGGAATATGAAAAAATTAATTTTAAATTATGGACTAATTTTGAAAAAAATTGAGTAGTTACCATACAGAATTATAACCTACCTCACAATTTTAATTTACCCCTCCCCCCTTCATAATAATGCCTGGCAAGGTTTTCTGGAGGGAGAGTGTTAGGTTACTGAGAGTCCTGTACAATTTTCACAAATAAATATGTAGATAGAGATATAGATACCTTTCTCTGCCTCTGTCTTCTTTATTTCTCTCTCAAACATATAAATAGATAGTTTTGATGCAGGGTTAAATAAGATAGATGTTCCTTTTTATTTTGTAGTTTATATTTTATAGTTTGTTCAATAGTTTATGATTTTTGAAAGTATACAGATATACATAAATAGGATGTTTTATTTGTAAGGAATGTAAAGCGACTCCTAAATTCAGGTGAATTTCTTATAAGGATTTACATGACATCAAGAAAGATAGAAATCCCAGCCCGGCTTGGTGGCTCAGCCTGTAATCCCGTGCCTTGGGAGGCTGAGGTGAGTGAATTGCCTGATCCCGTGGGATCGAGACCCACCTGGGCAGTGAGATCTCATCTCTACAATAAGTCAAAAAAAAAAAAAAAATTAGCCCGGTGTGGTAGCGAGTGCCTGTAGTTCCAGCTACTTGGGAGGCTGAGGTGGAAGGATCGCCGGAGCCCAGCAGGTTGAGGCTGCGGGGGCCGGGAG
>NW_007190534.1:39239-73260 GCF_000164805.1 Carlito syrichta
CAAAAAAAAAAAAAAAAAAAAAAAATAGAAATCCCAAGTAAATCGAAGTAACTTTTTAACTGTATCAAGTCTTCATAACGGGATTTGATATACCGTGAATCCCTCAGCAATAATAATTTACAGCATAAGGTAAATGCCCCAACATTAATGCAGTGTAACTTAACATTCTTATTACTCTTCACTTTATGTGTGTGTGGTCTCAATTTTTTTCTCTTCCAGTCACCAATGGAAAAGAGATTCTTCACCCTTTACACATTGTCTTTCTAAAGTTTCTCCATCATTTTATCCAATGACTTTTCTGCATCCTGTAGATTGTTCCATTAGAAGAGCTGTGAATGTAGCAATTTCCATAAGAAGAGGCTGTGAACAGGAATTATATCATTGTCCAGTTTCTAATTAACACGATTTTTGGTTTGAAAATCAGTTTGGATGAAACAAGATCTTTAATGCCATGGTTTTATCATTAGTTCAACAATTTTATTTCTCTCAGTAAAATATAATAATTTTGCTACAATTATATTCATTTTGTGCTAATATTTTTCAAAGTATAAAAATATATAAATTCACTGTATAAAAATATATAAATTCACTGTCTTGGATAAGCCTCATGTTCATAATAGTTCATTTATGATCATTTGTTATCATTCAGTTACTGTGTACAAATATTTCAAAAAATAATATAATGAGGAAACTTTGATATATGTCCCATATATTAAAGACTTCATAATACTTACATGAGTCAGACAATCATACTATGTCTAAATAAAGACATAATTGGATGCTTCAAAAATTGTACATAGCTAATATATTAAACTCGGGCATTTATGACTTTAAAGACTGAACTCTATGATTTTTTTCTCATCATCCTTAACTGCTTTTCTCAATATTGTACTATCTCTATTTTTTTTTTTTTAATTGGAGTCTCACTTTGTCACCCAGGCTGGAGTGCAGTGGTATGCTCACAGCCATGGCAGCCTTGACCTGCTGGGCTCAGGTGATCCTTCCTCCTCAGTCTTCCAAGTAGCAGGAGCCATAGGCTTGCACCACCATGTCCAGTGACTTCTTTTATTTTTTATTGAGGTGAAGTCTTGTCAAGTTGCCCAGGTTGGTCTCGAACCACTGGACTCAAGCAATCTTCTTACCTCCTCCTCCCAAAGTGCTGGGATTATAGGCATTAGCCACAACACCTGGCTGTGAATCATGTTTCTAAGTGTTTAAATTAGCAGTTTCCAGCTGGGCTGGATAGCTCAGCCTGTAATCCCACTCTTTGTGAGGCTGAGGTGAATGGATTACCTGAGCCCATGGGTTCGAGACCAGCCTGGGCAACTTGGCAAGGCCTCATCTCTACAATAAATCAAAACAAAAAATTAGCTGGGCATGGTGGCACATGCCTATAATTCCGGCTGCTTGGAAGGCTGAGGCGGAAGGATCACCTGAGCCCAGCAGGTTGAGCCTGAGGTGGCTGGGAGCGGCCACTGCACTCCAGTCTGGGCAACTGAGTGAGACTCCAACTCAAAAAAATAAAAATAAATAAATAAATAAATAAAATAGCAGTTCCCCAAAATTAATATGTGCAATTGTTTCAAAATTGCTATCCCAATATCTTTTTTATGGACATAATAGAATGAGGCTAACACCTATAAATAAGAATAATTTGGAAAATGTTGAAAACAAATGAGTTGTAACAAAGAAGGTTTTTCTATTATTAATTATTATTATGGCAGACACAGATAGATAACTGAACTATAATAAAATTGAAAAAAATTAAAACTAGATAAATTTTTGTAAAAGATGAGTTAGAACACTCCCTCACATTTTTTAATTTTTTTACAAAATTAAGCATATCAAATATTTAAACATGGGACATAAATAGAAAAAATCCACAACATATTAAAATAGAGTAATATTAAAAATTAATCTGTACGTTAAAGAAAAAATATTCCCACGGATCATGAAGAAAATAATGATATGAGAAAAACAAATGTTTACCACAAATGCTAGTAGGGATACAGCTCTTAGTTTAAAAATGAGTGTTAAAATTAATTGAAAAAAAGTATATCTTAATTTTTAAATGTGCAAATATTTTAAAGAAGCTAGTGATTGTAAAGAAAAAGTACATAAACATATGCAATATTTAAATTCATTATTAATCAAAGAAACAATATGAAACGTTAATAGTATCTTTTTTATTGTAAATTGGCAAAAGTAGAAATGATGGCAAGGCAATTTCCAGCATAATCAAGACAAAACTCTGAATCTTAAAGGAAGGGTAAATTTGAAGAGAAAAATCTCAAGGCAGATCAAAATACAACATCTTAAAAATTATTTTACAAAGTAAGCAGACTTGTTTTGGCTCTGATTTTTAAGTGCAATCTATGAAAGTAATCAACATATTTTTATGTGACCAGTATATATGCATATATGATCAGCGATTGTACACAGGCATTAATAAATTATAGAATGTTTGCATATCCAAGGCAATATGATTGGATAAACAAATTATGCCACATTAATTTAAAAAACAAACTCCATGAGTATTTTCTAAAAGTAGATAAATAATGAAGCTGGGGAAAGAGTTCATGAAAGAAAATCTACTTAATATTTTGTCAGTCTTTTTTTTTTTTTGAGTCGGAACCTCACTCTGTCACCCAGACTGGATTTTGTCAGTCTTAAGCATGCTTGCAGGTATTTTTTAACAACTTTTAGATATTTGTATCAAAATGTAATGCAGGTTAATTCCAGATACTTTAAAATTATAGGTAAAATTAACGAAGAAAATTCACCATAAATATTTATCTGCACATATATACATTTTTTTCAAAACACAAATAAAAATTAGGTAGAAACTAAGTTAAATAATTCTTTATGGGAAGTTTTAAAATACTTTTTCCTTCTTATTTTTGACTTGTCTACCAAAGGGAAAAAAGAAAGGCAGGAAGGAAGGGAGGGAAGAGAGATGTTGAAACACAAAATATAATTTGAAGAATTTACTTGATCCAAGATGAGAACAGCTTCCCAAGACACACTTCCAAGCTGCACTGGGGAGTACTCTATCACAGCAGTCCCCAACCTTGTTGGTATCAGGAAACAATTTCATGGAAGACAGTTTTTCCACGGATAGAATAGTCAAACCTAACTGTTAAGTTTAATTTGAATTTGCAGCCACTCTCCAGTGCTAGCATCACTGTCTCAGATCCACTCAGATCACCAGGCATTGGACTCTCATGAGCAGTATGCAACCGAGGTCCCTTACCTGCGCAATTCACAATAGTGTTCGAGCTCCTATGAGAATCTAATGTCTCTGCTGATCTGATAGTAGCTGGAACAGTAATGTGAGTGATGGGGACAGGCTGTAAACACAGATGAAGCTTTGCTAGCTCACAGCACTGCTCACCTCTCCTGCAGTGTGGCCTTGTTCCTAGCAGGCCACTGACTGGTATCGGTCTGTGTCTTGGGGTTTGAGGATCCCTGCTCTACCAGCTTTTGTTATAAGCAGGTTTTTAAAGGCAAAAGCAACAAAGAGTGGGCAGATATAGAATTGTCTGACAGAAATTCTCATTGGTTTACAGAGATAACATTGATTAGTGATTGTCTATACAAGTTGAACCAGGGTATGAATTCAAGTATAAAGTATATGGCATTTTATGGCTTCTTAGTGTCAGCCTAAAGCCCTTGTAGCAAGTGACTTCAAAAGATAATCATTAAACTCAAAGGGGAGTTTCATACCAATGTCACTTTGGGCCAGACAAGTTTATTTTCTTCTTCTTTTTTTTTTCTCACAGACTAAGCAACCATGTATTTAAATGACAATTGAGTAAATTTTAGAGTTAGAAGTAAGTTCAAAGTAATTATAATGCTACATTATTTATAGTTAAACTAAATACCTAGCATGACAGTTGGGTCAGGGGACCAAGAAACTTTTGCCCTGGAATTCGCTGGAAGAATGTAAAAAGTGCAAAATCCAATTATTTGAGAAATAAAATTGTAAATCTTATAAAATTATGCAGTAACAATGCTTTTTAGAAAAATGAGACATTTTTTGAGGTAGACTTATTGAAGAGTTAGTAAGATAAAAGGAAATTTCCATTTAAGAAAGTATATATAATTGTTTTCTTAAGGGAATGAAAACTCGTCAAGTATGATGTGGCCTGGTGAAGGATAGGAATAAAGAAATGATGCCTAGAACTGAGAGTTAGGGACCATAAAAGTGAGTTGGTGGTTATAAATATATATAAATATGTCTATTTATATATTGAGTTGAATATTATTTCAAGCTAGAAACTTGCAAGAAAAATTTACTGCATATAATCTAACTTTTTGAGTATTAAATTGTATATATTATATATATAATATATATTATATATATATATATATATATAAGCTTTACTAGTTACTTTCTGATGGTATCATCACAAATGAGTTTTTCCCTCATTGAATGTGCCTATATTTTGTCTAAGAATCTAAAATTAGTCTATACTCGTTCATTGACAAAAAATATATATTTACAGGATAAACCCATATGTGGAAAACTTAAGTAGAATATTAAATAAATAATGTTAATAAAATTAGAAAATGAAGGCATTAAATCCACACTTTATGCCCCATTCACTTATGATATTTTAAAAAATGCAAGGTCAGTATCTTTTAAATTTTATTCTTTTTGCATCAAAAAGGTATGATTGGACACTTTTATTAGTACTCTTTTGTGACTACTTTGGGTTCTAAGGAAGTAAGCTTTCTTAGTGAAAAAGGTCAATGTTGCCAATAAAAAAATAAGTAGATTGCTGGAAATGCTTATTGCTTTATAAAACATTTTTCTGCAAAGTTTCTATACAAAAATGGAATTTCTCCCTCTCAGGTTATATTTCACATGGATTATGAGTATTAGGTGTCTTTCTTCTGAAGCCTGCCATGAAAGCTCTGCCTGGATAAAACCAGTCAAACTGGCTAATCTCCTATAGCTATTTCTGATAGTCACTATGCATGAGAATGATAAGTGAGAGATGCAACTCAAGTGTTCCCACTGGGAAGAGACTCTATCATCATCTGTCTAACATGGCAATAGCTCCTTAAATGAAGAATTCAATACCTGAGATCATTTTGAAAATATGCCAAAGCTGTCTTTACTCACTAATCCCTGCTGGCAGTTGAAATGCTATAATGAAAATACTGCAAAAGTTGCTTTTATAAGAGAAGTGGATATGTTTGTCCTGAAGTTTAGGGCATTTTGTTTTCAACACTTTTCTCTCTTTTAGTATTTCTTCTTAGGAGACAAATGCTAGGCTTACGAAATGCATGTTTTCAATTATTCGATTTAATACATAATTACTGATCAACTATAATTTATCTTTTACTTTATTAGATTATAAATTCATATAAAGAATAAGATATGGATATAAATCAGATGTGACAATGTAGCATATCAAACTTAATTATCAGTAAACAACTTTCAAATAATAGTGCCCTAAATTCGAGTAAAAATATGAGTAACAACAATAAAACCCCAAAGAATAATATAGAAAAATTTAAATTGATGCAAAATTTACTGAGAACAATTTGACTGTATGTATTGGGGGCTGAAATCAGCTTAATTCCTTGTCCATGTATCAAACAATAGTAGATCATTTCCCTGTTTTTATCATAAAATGCTGGGAACAAACAAATATCTGTTTCTGGAAGATATGACAGTGAGCCAGCTAAGATAGCTTTCTTATCAAAACTAATAGATCGCATAAGACTTCCTTCAAAACTAATAGATCGCATAAGACTTCCTTTGCTGCTCAGTTCAAAGCCACTTTAAAATAGACGCTGCTTAATCTCAACCAGTTACACAGATTACAAAATTTACCTTAATATCACATAACTCAAGTCTTCAAACTCTGGTAAATATGCTCTTCTAATTTTTCCATTCCAAGACACTCCTACCACTATGTCAAGTTGATATTCCTTCTTTACTGCCGTAAGCCAAATAAACTTCCATTTGCTTATTCAACTGTTTTTTCTGGTAGTTTTGGGAGGGCAGCGGTCAACGGTATCAAAGCATTTGAAACATTACATAGGACTAAAGGTTCTATTTTCACAAATTTATTCTTAGAAAATAACCTAAGTTTAGTCATATACCTATTTAATTATAAGACTGTTCATTGCAGTGCTGTCTACAATAAAGAAACAAATATTCAACGATAGAATTAGCATCTATTCATAGAGTGGAATGTCATAACATTGTGAAAAATAAAGGGTTGAAAAAACAGATAGATGTATTATACTCAAAAGAAGCAAAAAAATTAAAATCAAAATAATTTTTGCCTTTTACTCCACCCAAATCTGTGTCTTTTCAATTGTGTCAATTTCAATATCAAAATGTACCTTGTTGCATCAGCCAAAAAAAAAAAAATAAATAAATAAGGATTATTTTGTTCGGTTTCTTTTTTTCCCCCATCCCTGTATCTTGTTTTATCTTTTACTCTTTGTTTTAAGTACAAAATATATATGTACCACCTTTTAATTTGCATTTCTTATTCTTGAAGCTGTCGGGGTCCGGGCCATACCACCCCAAATATGACTGTGAAGATTAAAATATGCCACCCCAAAATATACTTTTTTAGCTATTCAGAGAAGCTGCAGACACAGGAATAACTCTGAAAAGCTGTTCTTTTGTAAAATAAATTTACATCTATCTACATTAGTAAAGTAAACATCAAATGCAAGCAGAAGCTTTCTCTGAAGCTCTCTTATCTGCTTAAAACAGATCTAGGAAAGATCATATGAAAAGATCAGGCCAAAAAGAATTTGTCACATCCTATCACCTATTCTTTTGAGGGCAGCTCCCTGAGAAACTTTATCTGCACAATAAGACAAGTTTTGCTCATCATGCATTTCTTCCCCTTGTGCTCCCATGGCTTGTGTCATGACCTCCCGACAAGTACCTATTTCTTTCTGTAGCTTAAATTGCTATTTAAGCTTCGACCACATGGCCCTTTTTGAGTCTTATATTTTGTAGAACTCTCATGCACATGCATGTGATAAACTTGTATGACATTTCTCTTGCTTTTCTGACTACGATCAAGTTTATTCCTGAGCGTGAACTTTCAGAGAGTGGAAGAAAAGTAAAACCCACAAAGCCATTATCATCTCTTACCAAGGATACTGCAATACCAACTGGTCCCCTTCTATTCTTAGCACTTAAATCAATTCTCAGCACAGTAGTTGGTTGATACTTTATAAATGCAAATTAATGCAGCTCAAATCATTTCAACATCTATTCATGACAATTAGAATAAAATTTTAACTCTTATTATAGCATAGTATCTATACATAATATAGGTTAATATATATGCTTACCTCTCCAACTTAATCTCTTATCATTATCTCTCTCTAGCTTGCAAAAATCAACTTCACTAACTTACTGTATTGCTTTACAACTAAGAAAAACTCTTTTTTTCCACGTAGGGTCTTTACAGGTGTTATTCCATTGAAATACACTTCTCTAGCATTTTCTTATTTTGGGGATATTATTGAGAAAAATATAATTTTAAAATAATCTTCTTCTAACCCAGAACCAGAAATCTTCTCAAGGTGGCAAAGAAAGAAAAAAACAAGAAAAACACATTTAATATTTAGTAAGCATTAAACTAGAATGTGAAATGCATTGCAGGCAATCCTCTAAGAGACTGCAGCTACAGAAAGAAATCTTTGCATTTTATATAGGCAAGCAGACACAGTCCTTTACACACATGTTTTTAAGATAAAAAAATAAGAGAACTTGGTCACATGTAATTTATCCTAACTTTATCTGGTATTTGAAGTGAATATCTATGTTAGCTAATTGTCTTTATCCAGAGCAGGGATAACAAAAACAATAACAAAAAGAACTTCATTCTTTATGACTAGAGCTAGTTTTACAACTTCGAGCAAAAAAAATCATTGAAGTTATTCTACTGTCCTTCCACATAAACTGGAAGATTAGGAAGAGAATCTCCCTAGATATTCACATTAGTTTCTAATAAACATATCTCAAAGAGTCAGATACTTAAATGTACAAGTTTTCTGGAGTAAACATTCTGACAAAAGAAAAAGAAGGGGAGGAAAATCTCTTCACTTTCAACAAAAAAAATTAAGCCTCTCATTTTTAATTGCTATTTGTTCCATAATATCTTATTTGTTGGACTAGTAACTGTGAGTGCTCATATCACCCTAAATTGCTCCCTTTGCTTTTTATGTGTTTTTTTATTGCACTTTCAAAATTTATAATTATCTTTTTTCTTTATGTGCTTACTATTTATATACTTTTCAAAAACATAAGATCCTTTAAGGCAGCCCGTTCTATTTAGTTCTTAGAAATTACTAAATTGCCTTTGCACCAGAAATAGAAAATATAAAAGGATAAATCTAAGAAGTGATGAAAAGAATTCTGCAAACAATCCTATGAGAAATTGAAAAAAATCGAAATAAGTTGAGAGGTTTACCCGTTTCATGGGTGAAAAGACTCAATATTGCTCAGATAGCAATTTTTTTTCTGAACTGATCTACAGAATCAACAAAATTTCAGTGAAAATTCCAATAGCTTATGTGTAAAAACTGATAAGATTATTTTACAATTAATATAGACATTCAAAAGGCTAATAAAAGCAGCAGTAAGTTGAATAATTAACATTGCTCAATAAGTGGCAACCATCTTTAAGATAGACTAATATTGCAAGCGTTTTGTTCTCATGCAATATTTTGTCCTCTCTTCAATTGACATTATAAATATAAATTAAGGACTTGAGATTGATTGCTTTGGACTAGACCCTAAGAGGAATCTGAACTACATCGTTTAAAAAAAAAAAAAAAAAGAATACTAGCTTTGACTCTAAAGATATCAGTAACAAATCTGACCTTTGTTAGGGCATGGATATGGTGAGGGTAGAGGGATGGATGGAGAGGTGAGGGGAGGCACAGCACTGCTGCAGCGGGCATGCCAAAGGTGCATGCTGGCAACCCAGAGAGCCAAGTACTGCAAAGAATTACAATACACAAAGAGGTAAAAGAAGATAAGATTTATTTAAGAAAAGTTAACTCCCCACAGATAGGGAGTGGGCCTACACTCTAGGTGAGTGTGGCCCCATAGGCCCCCGACTCTTGGCTTAAATCCTTTCCCCTGGAGATGTTGCAGTCAGGTAGATGTGACTGCTGTGACTCCTAATTGACCACCTGTGGATGTCTTGCAGATCCTGTGACACAGAGACCCACTAATGTCCGTCCACATTATCATAACCCCTAGAGAAGGGCATGACAAGGATTCCAGTGATCCTGCACATTTCTGAAAGACATTCCTTAAAGCTAATGAAGGGTGCACCTCCCCCTATCTCCCATGTATTTCCAGTGGGTAGCTTCGGGGGATCTTTGACTTCCCAATTTACTGGAAGATTGAATCCCCACCTGCTCCCCCGCTGAGCGGTCATAACTTCTGTAATTACAAGTTTTGTGACTTCTACAATCCTTGCCTGATGCATGATGTCTTAGGCCTTGTAAATTCCTTTTACTCTAGGCAAGCTTGATTGCCACTATGAGATACCTTTAGCATCAGGAAGTCTGTGTTTCTGAAAAGACAAAGTTGGCAAGGTTAATTTTTCCTAAAGTATGTATTTCTCCAAAACATAGCTTCTACCTTTTCATCATTGCATTAAGGTTTAGGAATAAGATAAAAATTTGCTTTCGGCTCTTGGTCTGTCCTTTCAACCTTTTTTCCTCTTCTCTAAATTCCTAATAGGTGTGGGGAGTCACTGGCCGATAAGGAATCACTGAACAGGGGTTTACTCCCCCATTGTTTTCCAACCTGACCTGGCATAACATCACAAAGAAGGAAAGCAAAGTATGCTATGAACCTGAAAAACCATCTTTTGTGGATTACTAGAGTCCCAGGAAGACTTATAGGATATTTGTCTATCCTCTTGGAAGTCTGCCACATTTTAACTTCACCTACATTTTAAAAAACCTAGAACCTTGCCCTCTGTCTCAGCAAAACATCTTATCTCCTGATAAGAACTACATATTACCAGTCAAGACATCTTGAAATCCCTCTGTGACCTGCAAGTTTCCACTAGGAAAAGTTCCTCCTTCCTGGGCTAAATCAATGAAAATATCACACGTATTAATTATGGCTTCTTGTAACTTCTGCTTCCTAAAGCATACATAATCAAGCCACCATTCAGCTATGGTGGGCACATGTTCTCAGGATCTCCTGAGGATAGGTGTACCCAGGTATGTCCTCAAGTTTAACTCAAGAATAAACCATCTTAAAATATTCCACAGCATTTGGCATCTTTTCATCAACAGATGAATAGCTACATGTACCTACGAAGATGCTTGTTTTGTTTTCTTTTTATCACTCTAAACTTCATTTTGACTTATATGTTGTAAAATTAATATTCAATTACCTAATCTCAAAAATGGCCTAGGCCACTATAAAAAAAAAGAAATTTTACTTTAAAGAACAAACTCTTATCCAATCTCCACACCAAGGGCATTTCTCAATTCTTACTTCATGTAGGTAAATACACCATCTTACCTTTTTCCTACTGATCTTGGCTGAGTCTTTTGAGCAACTATTTCAAAATGCTTCATACTCAGTATTATATAATTTTATCTTTCATTATACATGTATTAGTTGCTCTTTTTATATTTTGTAGACATGGATATATTGTTTAGATACAATCAGGATCATCTTATTTGACAATTCTCAATTAGAATTTAACCATGACATTATAAAATCACACTCAATTGATTTGTGTATTTTGGTAGTATGACCATTCTTCAACCTCCTACTTAAAAAGCAATCTTAAACACACACAAATGCATGCCCACACAAATAAAACTTCTGCAAGGGTTCACACAGAAGCCCTCTACAGATTGTTAGAGTTAGAAATGAAAACACAATGTTATTTCCCCTTCAGTGAACATTACTGACGCTGGGCAGTTATTCAGGAGGAGGACAGAAATGTTCTCTCCAAAACATAGATTTATATGAGCTTGGTATCTTTCTTGTTAGTATTACTCTTCTTTTGCCAGAAAAAAAAAAAAATGGGGGGGGCAATCTTTTGTGAGGCATTGAAGAGACTATTTAAAGTAAATGGCCTTTGGGAGGCTGAGGTGAGTGGATTGCCTGAGCTCACGGGTTCGAGACCCGCCTGGGCAGCGAGACCTCCTCTCTATAATAAATCAAAAAATCAGCTGGGTGTGGTAGCGCATGCCTGTAATTCCAGCTACTCGGAAAGCGGAGGCGGAAGGATCGCCGGAGCCCAGCAGGGCGAGGCTGCGGTGGCCGGGAGTGGCCACTGCACTCCAGTCTGGGCAACAGAGTGAGACTCCAACTCAAAAAAAAAAAATAAATAAATAAATAAAAAATAAATTAAAAAAAAAATAAAGTAAATGGCTCAGCATGGTGGCTCATGCCAGTAATCCCAGCACTTTGGGAGGTAAAGGAAGGAGAATTGGGTGAGCCCAGGAGTCTGAGACCAGCCAGGACAACAGAGTAGGACCTTGTTTCTACAAAAACTATAAAAAGATAAAGATGCCACAATGCTGGATAGAAACCCCATTCACATCACAATCAGGCTCTGGGTCATATCTTCTAATACCATGCAGCCAAAATAACTGTAAATCTTGCTGAACCAGAGATCAAAGTGGGGGCACAACTTGAAAGTTAACCCTTTTTGTGTATATTCTTTTCAGTTGTACTTCCTCTAGAAACACTCCTGACTGCCCACCCCAATTCATTTTTCTTGAATTTTGATCTCTTCTGTGAGCCACATAACACTTATTATGTATGTTAGGGTCTGGATAGGTTGAGGACGGCATGCTGGAGGGGTGAGGGGAGGCGCAGCACTGGTAACCCAGAGATCTGAGTAATGCAAAGAATTATGAGGCAAAAAAAGAAAAGTTTATTTAAAAGTAAATTAGAGAGAGAGAGAAGGGAGAGAAAAGATTCACCTCCCCAAGGTGTGGGAGGGGGCCAAAGCCAGGAAGTGTGGCGGCAGCCATAGCTCAAAGAGCACATGGTCACACCAGAGTCTAGCAAGGCAATGGCAGCTGGTTGCTTGTGACTGAGTCCTTTCAACCATTCCCCTTGATGAGGGAGGATCATTAAGGTGACTGGGTGGTGGTCTGCTCCATGTCATCACAAAAGGGCAGGCAAGTGCAGGTACTGATGTCAGGTGATGGACAACAGGCAGATGGGTGGGTTAGTCACATGATTTTTGCCATAGTGGGGTTTATTTGTGTCATGTAGGTCACAAAGGGCTGATTAGGTTAACCCTGGGAGGTGGGTTTACTAGACATTTGCAATTCAAACTCAGACATTTGCAACTCACAAACTCCTTGACCAAAAGTGGTCATATTATCACTTTTATGACTTTGGCCAGCCAAAGGGTAATATTTAGATCTTCAGCCTTGCCAAGGAACCTAAAAGTTTACTAGAGATAATCATTCTAAACTATGAATTGAAAGGTTGGGCTGTCCTGTTCTTGTATCCGACAGAGATTTGCCAAGGGGGGATGGGACAGGCTGCTGCTTATTCTGTAGTAGAATGTATGAATGCTTTCTAATGGTTATGCTGAGGCAAAAAGACTAAACTAAGAATAAGTTCAGTTTCTTCTAGGTTTCTATAGGTACCTTTCAATGTAGACACTTTTTTTTTTTCTCATAGATTAATTTGTGTAGTTGGGGGATTTATTACATGTTGTTAACAAAAGACCATGAGATCTGTTGAGAAAAAAAGGGAGAGCTTTATTTTCTATTAAAAAAACACAATATACAGATTAGGGAGGCACAGCCTTTAGTACAAATAAAGGTGCGCTCTCAGAAGAACAAAGGCAGCAGATGACTTAAATAGCGAAAGTCCCACTCAGGTACTCAATCACATCTGTTTATGCAAGTGAAGAAATCCAACTTCTTCAGTTCTGATTGGTTGGAATAGTCAAACCCTGATTAGGTGGTGTCCACACTCAAAATCAGAAGTCTCTGTCATATGTTTCTTTCAAATGCTAAGCGGGTGCAATTTCAAACCATAGTTTATCTTGGCACTGACAACATAAATGGTTTGGCTTGATTATAAAAAGGAAGGCTCTGTGAGACCTTTCACAGCACACCAGAGTACCTGACTGTTCCCTCACCCAGTTATGACCACCTGGCTCTGTTTTAACTTGGAGCAGCTCATTTAGCCATGGGAAGTCCATTTGTCTGTCAGTCAGGGGCATACTTTAACCACATATAAAAAAATAATACCTTAAATTTTAAAAAATCTAATTTATAACTTTTCTGTATATCTCCCCATGTATATCTACAGGTTGAAAACATCTGGCCAAGCATGGTGGCTCAAGTCTGTAATCATAGCACTTTGGGAAGCCAAGGCGAGAGAATCGCCTGAGCCCAGGGGTTTGAGACCAGCCTGGGCAACTCGGCAAGACCTCGTCTCTACAATAAATAAAAAAAAAAAAAATTAGCTGAGCGTGGTGCCACAAGCCTGTAGTTCCAGCCACTTGGAAAGTTGAGGTAGAGGGATCGCCTGAGCTCAGTAGTTCAAGACTGCAGTGGCCATGGGTGTGCCATTGCACTCCAGCCTGGGTGACAGGGTGAGACTTCTACTCAAAAAAAAAAAAAAAAATCTGAAACAACTTACTAGATTAATATTTTTAAAATCAATACTCGATAAACTTCTTTTTGCCATGACATTTTATTGAGTGTTTAAAAGTCACATAACGTATGCAATGCTAGTATTTAGAGGAAGTTCCAAAAGTTTCATACTTCTGTCTATCTGAGGACATTACATTTAAGTGAAGAGCCCAAGATGTCTCTTTGGTAGTGAGGAACTTCTCTCAGAATATCTAATTTTGGGGGGGGGGGTGTGGGTGAGAGAGGGTGTTTTCCTTGAGTTGGCTCCACTCAGGTATCATTTAGCAATTAGCAGCTCACAAACTCGTGTTGTTCCTCATCTAGGCCATCCTAGGAGGACAAGTGGATTCCACAATGGAATCTATATTTGGTCCTTAACGTTTTATATGCTTTATTTTGCCATTGGATTGTGTTTAATCATTATTTAAAAATAAATATGTCAAATGAAGAATGAAATTTAGATACCATTAATATTGTACATTATTTAATGAAATAAGTAAAAGAAATAAAAATAAATTCAGGGTTATATTTAAAACCTATGAGGTAGTGCTTCATTTTTTATTTTAGTGCATTAAAAATTTAGATTTTGTTTCTTTGCTCTTGTTTAGTTCTCTATAATGTTTAATTCCCCCCCCCCTTTTTTTTAGATTCTTCCAAAGTAGACAAAATGTAGTCTATAAAGTAAGTATCTAATTCCCAGTTAACATCTTAGCATGTATTTTCTGGGTGTAGAATTTTAGTTTTACTCCCATATCTGACGTTAGATGACAGTGAATTAACTAGTCTCACCTCTAATGGTATTTACTACAGATGCATTTGCATTTTGCAAAAGTACTTAAAAAAACATATGTTTGCTGGTAAGAAGTATATCTTTTAAAAAAATTCTAATAGAATCCTTTTTTCACTTTAAGAGAAACAGAACCCATGAAATGTCACAGTAAGCTGTGACACTATCCTTTCACTTTGCAGAGATCTTTTCTGGTCATATATAAAATCAACATTTGAAAGCAAGTTTTATCAGTTTCACTTGCGTGACTTCCTTCTATTTATCTTACATATATACAACAGTTTTCTACAAAACTACCATTCCCAGACCTTGGAGGTTTTTGTTTTGTTTTGTTTTGTTTTGAGTTGGAGTCTCACTCTGTCGCCCAGACTGGAGTGCAGTGGCCACTCTGGCCACCACAGCCTCTACCTACTGGGCTCCAGCGATCCTTCCGCCTCAGCGATCCCTCCGCCTCAGCCATCCAAGTAGCCGGAATTACAGGCGCGCGCTACCACGTCCGGCTAATTTTCTGTTTTTATTGTAGAGATGAGGTCTTGCCTGCCCAGGCAGGTCTCGAACCCGCGGGCTTGGGCAATCCACTCACCTCAGCCTCCCAAAGGCGCGGGATTACAGGTTGAGCCACCAAGCCCGGCTGACCTTGGAGTTTAATAAAGTTGAATCACTTAAAGATTGGAACAATACATACATATTATATTGACATTGGCATTCAGAAAATTAAACAATGATATTTAGTATGCTAGTCACAAGAAATTAAATAACTTCAGAATAAAGAACTGCCCTCTAAACTTAGTCAGTTTATTAACATTTCATTACATTATTTTTATTTATCAGATTTTGCTACTTACAATTATGAATTTTGTCAGACAGCATCTAGTTCAAAAATACTTTTTTTTTTTTTTTTTTGAGTTGGAGTTTCACTCTGTTGCCCAGACTGGAGTGCAGTGGCTGCTCCCAGCCACCGCAGCCTCTACCCACTGGGCTCCGGCGATCTTTCCACCTCAGCCTTCTGAGTAGCCAGACTTACAGGCGGGCGCTATCACGTCCGGCTGATTTTGATTTATTGTAGAGATGAGATCTCACTGCCCAGGCGGGTCTCGAACCCGCGGGCTCAGGCAATTCACTCACCTCAGCTTCCCAAGCCGCGAGATTACAGGCTGAGCCACCGAGCCCGGCTCCAAAAATACTTTTTTAAGGCTTCTTGATCAAGGGTAATGGTGTCTAAAGTCATATGCACGTCAGCCAAATGTTGTGCAAGGGAATGCATTAGTTAGAAAAAAAAAATTAGAATTTGAAATTATAATTAGTTTTAAAATCTCACCCTTTAAAAATATAAACGTTTTGCTTCCAACGTTTGTGCATTGTATGCAATATAAAATACATTAGTATAGTAATACATAGCTAATTTATAACTACATAAATAGAAATATGTTGGGCATGAGAACATCAGTTTTTTAACTGGTAAGATATACATTCAAATAATTGGGGTCCATTCATCTAGTGAATTAGTTTTCACAATTCTTATGTTTCAGTCCAGTGATTTTGATTCTGTGTTGATAGGAAATTTAAGGGCATCAAATAACTCACTCGAGGGAGACATAAAAGAAAGAGAGAAGGAACTCTTGCAGGTCCTCCTTACTCTATTTTTGTACCAGGACATCTTTAATTTTGTCTTTTGTGTGATATGTTTTAATTTTAGAATTTGTTTGCCAGAAAAAAAAAAAAAACTCCATCAAAGCTTTTGGTTATTTAATTTAATTTATTTTATTTTGTTTGAATTAGAATCTCACGCTGCCACCCAGGCAGGAGTGCAGTGGCACCTTCACGGCTACCACAACCTCGACCCGCCAGGGCTCAGGCTATATTTCCACCTCGTCTTCCAAGTAGCTGGAACCAGAGGCACATGCCACCACATCGGCTACTTTTGTTGATTTATTGTAGAGACAAGGTCCTGCCAAGCTGCCAAGGCTGGTCTAGAATCCCTGGACTCTGGCAATCCTCTTGCCTCCACCCCAAGTGCTGGGATTACAGACGTGAGTCACCACCCTTGGCTGCTTTGGGTTTTATTTTAAATTGACACATTATAATTGTACATGCTTATGGAGTACAATTTAATGTTTCAATTTCCATATATGCCCTAATAATCAAATCAGGGTATTTAACATATCCATCATGTCAACTCATGCGTTTACTATTTCTTTGTGGTGAGAACATTCAAAAACCTTTCTTCCAGCTATATTGCAATACCAACTATTTTTAAATGATCAATGTCAGGTTATGGGATACCTGACATTGTCATTTTGAGCCAGTAGAAACCATGTTAGTTATAGTAATGGGGAAAAAAGAAGGACCCTGAAAACGGTAACTAACTTCTGGTGCCCATTTGTGTTAGCAGTGTCTCTAGTAACAAATAAAAATTAACAAATTAGTCGTGGAGAAAATATATTCATAGAATGTCAGGTGGTAACTGTGGAATGGATTAGTTGCCAAAGGTCTTTTTGAAACATTTGGAATTTATATGGCCTTGAAAAAAGGGTTGGTATAAGCAGAGCGTGAGTAGACTGAAACAACCACTTTTACTGGCAAGATAAAAATGAGCGCTCCTTGATAAGTGTTGACTAATCCTTGGTACACAGAAATTTGCCCTTGGGTTTAGTGGAAAATAAGGTTAGGGTAGGAACAGTAAGGTAAAAATGCAAAGAGCTTTGACAGCACTATTTCTTTTATTTCACTATTCTACTCCTCCATGACCATTCTAAAATAATTTACACATAAAATAAAGTAAGATAAAATCCGAAAAATTAAAAAAATAATAATCACTAAACTAGTGGGTAGAGCTTTGTGATTTGCTAACATTTATTCATAACCTCAGATAATAAACGTTGCAGATTAAAGAATTTACATCATCAAACTTACCAAAACTATTGACTCTTAGAATTACTCAATGTTTCAAAGTACGGTTTCTAGTTAGAGGGAACAAAGGCATTATTGACTAAATTGAATACACCGAGTTAGACAAAAGAGTGAAATAGGTAAAATTAATAAAATAAAGGAAAAAATATAATTATGAAAAATATTACTATTATTTAACCCTAAACATGATTAGGAAAACTTTATACTTTAAATTTAAAATCCTAATTTTTGGTATCAATTTGAATACAACTATAATTATTACTCTAATTTTTTCTATTGATAAAGATTACTTTAGCTGTTTTCAAAGGCTGCACGATAGTCTTTTTATTGTAAATTTTGAAACATTTCAGTTGGTAAAGTATTTTCTCCTGTCAGATTTTCAACAATCAATTATATTCTTTTAAATATAATTTTTAGAGAAAATTGAGGTTGAAATATTTGAAAAAGAAATGCATTCTGATTTTAAAATTGATTGAAGAAGAAAATTTCAAGGAAGTTACACCTGAGCAGAGAGCTGAGCAAACATTAAGAGTGAAATAAGCAAAGACAGAGGAAAGGCAAATAAGACAAAACTAGACCTATGCTCTATGTTCTAGGATATGTCAGAGGTCTATAAGTTGCCATCCCTGGTGCTGGTTTATGTCATACAGCTTATCTATCTATCTATTTATTTGAGTCGGGGTCTCATTTTGCATAGGCTGGAGCACAGTGGCATGATCAAGCGTTCCTCTTGTGTCAACCTCCTGAGTAGCTGGGACTACAGGCATGTGCCATTACACCCGGATAAATTTTGTATTTTTACTTTTGGAGAGGCAAGATCTCGCTATGTTGCCCAAGGTGGTCTCAAACTTCTGGACTCAAGTGATTCTCCTGCCTCAGGCTCCCAAATTCCTGGGATTACAGGCATGAGTTGTGGTACCCGGATTAACTCAATTATTTAAATTGACTTTTAATTACTATTTATGCTTTAGATTAACCTAATTTTTACAAAGATAACTCAGAAATTCCTCTATTACCCACATCTAATTTTCTCTATTGTTAAAAACTGCATTAGTTTCTTATCCTTGCTTCGATAAATTTTAACAGATTTAGTGGCTTAAAGCAACATAAATTTCTTGTTTACAGTTGTGCTGTGCAAGTCAGAGAAGTTCTAAAATCAAGTTGTCTGTGTGACTATGGTCCTTTAGGAAACTCTAGGGATTAGTTCACTTTCTTGTCTTTTCCAGCATTTAGAGGCTAACGCCACACTTTAGCTTACAACAATGCCCTTCCTCCACCTTCAAGGTCAAAAACATAGCATTTTTAATCTCTCTCTCTCTCTCTCTCTCTCTTTCTCTCTCTTTCATGCTCATGCACTCTTTCTCTCTCTCAGACAGACAGTGCTATTTTCATCATCAGATATTCTCTGACTCTGATTCTCCTTCTTTCCTTATTATGAATCTTGTGATTACATTGGGCACATCTGGATATCCAGAATAATCAATTCAATTCAAGATTCTTAATTTACTTTCATCTGTAGGTTTCCTGCTTCCATGTAAAATAATAGATTCACAAATTCTGGAGATTAGGAGATGACCTTTTTTTGAGGAGTACATTATTTCTTCTGTCACAAATATCTTACATGGATAAGGTGTATTTGGCACAATTAGTAAAGCAATATATTGACACATTAACAAAAGTCCATGCATTGTACAATTTTTAAGTCTTTCTCTAATATTCTTCTGTTCCAGAAACCCATCTATGATACAGTGCTACAATAAGTGGTCATATCCCCTTAATTCCTTAACGGTTGTGGTATTTCTCAGACTTCTCTTGCTTTTGATGAACTTGACTGGAGAATTACTTGTTCAGGTATTTTACAAAATATACTGCAATTGAGATCTGTCTTTATGATGCTTTTCATTATGCAGGGGTTATGAATTTTATGAATTTTGAGGGGACAGATCACAATAGTAAAGCTATTATTACATTACATCAGGGGTACATACGATCAAAATGACTTATCACTGTGATTACAACCTTGGTTGCCTAGATTGAATTATTGTTTGCCACTTTTCTCCACTCTAATTCATTTTTTTTGGTTTGTTTGTTTTTTTTTATTTTTACTAATTTAACACAATCCCTTTTGGAAAAAAAACTCACTATATGAAGTCAACCTTTAAGGAGTAGGGAGTTTCACTCCACAACCTTAAAGTTACAATTTCTATATAAATTATTTGGAATTAACCTGTAAGAGAGACTTATCTATTCTCCTTCATTTGTTTATGCATTTAATCATTTATATTTTGGATTTTGAAAACATCTTTTTTTAATAATAAGAGACTAATTGGTTTATTTTATTGCTAAAATTGCTCCAATTTTGCCATTTGTAACTCTTTTATTTTCTCCCAATTCCCTTTGATACATTCCATCATTGTGTGTGTTTTGTTTGATATTGTTTTGTTGGACACTTTCTTACTTACTGATACTGCAACATACAAGATGCTCCAGACTCAGTTTGTATATTTCCTGCTTCAGTTCTAGGCATTATCCAAGCAGTCCTAAATTCTTTTATTGAAGAATAGTATATAAGAAACTAAGATCTACAAGATTCCCATGAGCCATGCCACTATCTCTAGCCTGGGTGACAGAATGAGACCCTGACTCCAAAAAAAAAAAAAAGAAAGCTGGGCTCGGTGTCTCAGCCTGTAATCCCACTCCTTTGGGAGGCTGAGGTAAGTGGATTGCCTGAGCCCATGGGTTCGAGACCCACCTGGGCAGCGAGACCTCATCTCTACAATAAATCAAAAAAAAATCAGCTGGGCATGGTAGTGCATGCCTGTAATTCTGGCTCCTTGGAAGGCTGAGGCAGAAGGATCACCAGAGCCCAGCAGGTAGAGGCTGCTGTGGCCGGGAGCGGCCACTGCACTCCAGTCTGGGTGACAGAGTGAGACTTCCAACTCAAAAAAAAAAAAAAAGAAAGAAAGAAAAAGAAGGAAGGAAGGAAGAAAGGAAAGGGGAGGAGGGAGAAAAAAGAAAGAAAGAAAAAGAAAGGGAAAAGGAAGGAAGGAAGGAAGGAAGGAAGGAAGGAAGGAAGGAAGGAAGGAAGGAAGGAAGGAAGGAAGGAAGGAAACCAAGATCTAGATGCCAGGTGGACTTATTGGTACTGGAATGTCATTGTTTCTAGATCCTTATAGCCAACAGAGCTAGGAAACATATGGGTATATAATTTTTTTTATGTATGTAAACATCTATATAAAACCTTCTGTGCAGACATTAAACTGAACATAAATTCATACTGATGTCTCCAACTCTAATCCATACCACATGGTCCATTCTAGGCTGTAACCCTTAATTTAACTATAACTTTACCATTGTATAGCACCAACATGGCTCCCCCCACCTGACATTTATTTGCTTAACTAATCAATTCCTGTATACATGCAGAGTGATTTTAGAAATTTTAACCCATATTGCCACAGGATACAACTTTTTAACCAGATAAAATGCTTATGTGTAGTTATTTTTGCTTTAGTCTCAAAGAGTTCACTTGTTTCCAACATATTTATACCATAATCTTATTCCCTTGACCTCTTAATTGATGTTATTTAATGCATTCTTAAGACATTTAGATTATTTGGTCACATTCTGCCTTTCTTACTAAGATTCCCCCAAACTCCAGCACTATTTTTTAAAATTTTGCATATATTAGGCTTATTCTTTTTAGCAAAGTTCTATGGCTTATGACAAATACTTAACTATGGTATTATGCAAAATAAAATCACTACTGTAAAATACCCTATGCCTTACCTGTTCAATCTTCCTTTGCCATATATAATTAGTAAACAATAATATACTACAATTTTAGTATTTGAAAACTTAAAACACAAGGTCATGCAGATTCTAGTCTATGTGGTCCTCAGGACGTTTTATAGTTTTGTATTCTGGATTTTGTTATAAGATGTTATAAGGCCCTTTTTTTTTCTTTCTTTTTTTTTTTTTTTTTGAGTTGGTGTCTCACTCTGTCACCCAGACTGGAGTGTGGTAGCACCATCAGGGCTCACTGTTGACTTGAACTCCTGGGCTGAAGGAATCCCCAAGTAACTTGTGATTATAGGCTTATACTACCACACCCTGCCAATTTTTAATTTTTTTTGTAAAGACAAGGTCTTGCTATGTTGCCAGGCTGTTGTCGAACTTCTAGATTCAAGCAATCCTCCTACTTCAGTCTTCCAAAGTACTGGCACTACAGGCATGAGTCACCTTTCCTGACCTAAGATCCAATTTTTTTTAAAATTAATTAATTAACTTATTTATTTATTTATTTTGAGTTGGAATCTCTCATTCTGTTACCCAGGCTGGACTGCAGCGACACTCTCAGGGCCACCACAGCTTAGACCTGCTGGGCTCAGGTGATCCTTTCACTTCAGCTTTCAAGTAGCTAGAACTACAGGCACGTACCACCATGTCTGGCTAATTTTTTTTATTTATCGTAGGTCTCGCCAAGTTGCCCAGGTTGGTCTTGAACCTTTGGGTTCAGGCAATCCTCTCACTTGGGCTTCTCAAATTGCTGGGATTGTAGGAGTGAGCCACCACTTCCAGCCAAGACCCAATTTTTAAAAAGATTTTTGTAAGGTTAATGTTTATATCTAGATCATATTTTATTGATGGAAATTCAAGTCTTTCAGCGTGACTTTTTGAAAAAACTATCCTTTTTTCACTGAATTGCCTTTACTCCTTGTTCATGGATCAAATGACTATATTGTGTGGATTTATCTTTGGGGTCTCTGTTCTGTTCAATTGATCTGTGTATCTAATCCTTCACTAATACCACACTGTCTTGATTATGGTAGCCTTATTGTAAGTCATGAGATAGGTTAGTGTCAGTCATCAAACTTTGTTTTTCTCTTCAATATCATGTTGGCTATCCTTGGTCGTTTTCTTTTTTTTTTTAATTCTTAAAGAGTGTTTATCGTTTTCTTCATTTTTTTTCATTTTAGAATTGTGGAGTACATGTGAGGATTTGCTATACTAGTAAATTGAGCGTGAGGTTCAGGCTTTTAGTGGGTCCTCTCTCCTCTGCTGGTGGGCATGGTAACCAATGGGTGGTTGTTTGCCTCTTGTCCTCACTTTCTCTCCCCCTTCTTTAGCAGTGTCTAGCTTTTCTTGTTCCCTTTTATTCTCTCTCCTTTTTTATATCACACTTGCTAGATATTTCAGTACAATATTATTTGAGTAAGTGTGGTGGAGAGGACATCCTTGCCTTTCCAAATGTTGGGAGAAAGCATTCCAGTTCTTAACATTATGCTGATGCTAGGTGTTTTCTGTGTGTGTGTGTGTGTGTGTGTGTGTGTGTGTGTGTGTGTGTATTTTTACATTAAACCATGTATATTACCCTCCGTTTTTAGTTTTCTGAGTTTTTTTTTTATCATAAATGGGTATTAGATTTGTCCAATGCTGTTTCTGCATCAAATGATATGATTATGCGATTTTTCTTTTTTAGACTGTTGACATGATGGCTTACAATGATTGATTTGCTAGCTATATTTTGGGTCCTGAAAGTTGCTAAAAGATGCTGTCCCTAGATTTTATCTCACACAATGTAATTATACTACTTTATAAAGGGATTCTAGCGAGATTGATCCCTTCTCCACAGCATCAATTTCCATTTGTTGAAGTTGCATGGCAAAAATTTTAGAAAGTTTAGTAAGGTCAGAGATGAAATGTCAAGATTTCTTATATGTCACATTGATGTGGATTTTTCAGGTCAACCTGGGCTTCAAGAGGGTCAGTTCAATAGGTCAGTCAGTCAAGCCCCAGAGAGGGTCATGGAGGGGCTGGTAAGCCTAGATCCAGAAGTGTCAGTTCTAATGGGCTGGCAAGCCATGTCCTGAGTATTACAATTGGGGGGAACTGGCAAGCTCCCCAGGGTGTTGGCTCTAATGGGCTGTCAAGCCAAGCCCTGAGAGTGTTGCTGGTTTGGTGGGCTGGCAAACCTAGCCCCTGAGGTGTCTCATTTTTGGAGTCTCGCCTTCCTCCCACAGCTCTCCTGGTTCAGCCGGCTCTGTCGACTGGCAAGCCAGCCTCTGGGGTACATGACTTTTCAACTCCGATGATCTTCTCTGCAGCTCTTCAGGTTGCAGCTCTTCAGGGTCGAAGTTCTTGTCTCATGCCCAGGAAGAATGAGGGACATGGACTGCTGGAAAGTGAGAAAGCAGGATTTATTGAGAACAGAAAAGCTCCCACAGCGTGAGGAGGCCTGAAGGGGCTGCCCATCTGGGACTGAAAACCTGGTGCTTATATAGCCCTAAGTCCAAGCTGATTGGCTAGCACTAGCTGCGAACTGTTGCTGTTTTGATTGGTTGCTTTTCAATCCCAGCAATGAGGACTTTAGCTCTAGCTTGAGAGGCTTGCAGGGAATTTGTTTGCCAACACTGAGCCTGAGAGGTCTGTCAGGAGTTCACTACATTATTACCAGAGAACTCTCCTGTCTGTCTGCCTAGGCTTTCTCTAGCTATCTCCTGTCTCAACATGTTGTTTTATGTTCTGTTTTTAGAAATGAGACTAATATGGAGACATGTAGATGTTCACTGTAGGCAAACAACATTCTAGAATGTGTTACAAAGAAGGTCCTTTCCTTAGCAATGTTTCTTCTTCCAAATTATTACAGAATGAGAGTTCTACCACCAGAAGAGAGAGGGATTGGAAGACAGACATATACAGATTAACCAGATTAAACAAACAAACCAGATAACACCAAGAATGGATTAAACAGGCAACCAAAGGTCTTATTTACCTCAATGGGAATTATTATGAACTGACAAGTTGAATAACAGCAGGTGAGTCCCCAACAAACTGTGTGCTTGACCCTGTTGAATACAGATATTCATACTTTCCCCTTCATTCTCCTTTACTCTAAACCCCTTAACTCTAAGTTGCTGGAGCCCTGTCCTCGTTTAATTTTGTGATCACTACCACTGGCTTCATATTTTTCTAAAGTACTATTATGAACACACAAATTGTCACAAGTCCCTTCCTTCTTCCTTTATTCACTTTCCACATGTTTCCAGGGTATCACGCAATTCTGTTGTCCTCTTACTTCACTAGTTTCTCCTTTTCAGGGATATTTGCTGATTTCTTCTTTTGTTCCTAACCTTTTAATGTTGTGAATATTAGATCTCAGACTTGATATTCTCTTTTCTATCCACATTCACTAGGTCATCAGTTTGTTCAGTTAAATGACTTTATAGTCAAATATTTGCCTAGAATCCCCAAATGCTATCTTTAGCCTGGTCTCCTTCCACAACTCAAGAAGTGGACGTCCACTTCCCACTTACAGTTCTACTAAGATACCTAAATAGACATCCTAAATACGCACACTCACATATGCATACACACATAATACAATTTTATTTACTTCAGCTGATGGAAACTGTTTTCTTTTGATGACTCAGGCTCATTTTTACTCTATTTCTCTCATCTAATGTGTCAGGATTCCCATTGGCCTACTTTAAAAATATATCATAATACAATATCTACTCCCCTACAACTCTAATTCAAGTCATTTTTTCTGGTATTGACTGATCCAATTAACCCCCAAGTTCATCTCTCTGCTTCTATCTTTGTCCTAAAAAGTCTATTATGAAAACAGACATTAAGTAATTCACTTTGATATAGAAGTCAGATTATTCTACTTTTTTATTTAAATTATTCAATGCTCCCACTGTTTTTTCAGAATAAAATAGAAAGTCTTTAAAACAGCCTATAATGCTCTAAATAGTTTGACTTTATTATTAGCTCTCTGACCTCATTTTCTTTAATCTTTCTGATAGAGCTCCTGCCATAATGACCTCTTTGTTTCTTTTCAAATCTACAAATTACGTACCATCTCAGGCATTTTTGCACTGGTTGTTCCTTTTGTCTGACTTGCCTTTCCCCAATATTTACAGGTATATCATCTGATTAGTGAGACTTGCCCCAACAGCCTTATGTAAAATTGCAATCTGGTTTTTACTTCCAAATGCTTGGTTACTTATGCCTACTCTATTATTTCCATAATGCATATCATTTCTCAATACACCATTACATTTAGTTGTTTTATGTTTATATCATTTACTTTTTTATCCTTTCCTCACTTCATTCATTTTAATATAAACTATGTATTAATATGAATTGTGATTTGTTTTATCTACTGTTACTTTTTAGGCACTGAAAATTGGTATGCAGTAAAAACTCAATATGTAATTTATTAATTGATAAATAAGTAATACAAGAAAAAAAACACAAAGAAATATAATGTCTGGCAAAAGCCTAACTGACATTTTTCCATATTTGTTAAAAAAAAAAAATGAACCAGTTGACAAGTGAATGATTCCCAATTGTATATCCCAGAAGCAAGAATGAAGTCCATGAAAAAGTTTTCCTCTAGAAAGAGAGAGAAAAAAAAAAATCCTTAATAGAAGCAGGAGGAGGAAGAGAAACTTTACCTGTGAAGGATTTGTGAGCGCATCCAATCACTTCATAAAACTACACAAGAAAATAATAGTCTAGTGAAGACCAACCCAAGAGTGTATTTAACTCCCATATACATAGAAACTTCCCCCAAGGCATACATTAGATTCAATTACACCAATGAAGGACAAAAACAAAAGATGGCAAATTCTTTCTTATAAGAACTGAATATGCAGAAGTATTTCTATAGAAAATTGTTTTTTGAGACCCGCCTGGGCTACTTGGCGAGACCTCATCTCTACAATAAATAAAAAAATCAGCCAGGCGTGGTAGTGCACGCCTGTAATTTCAGCTACTCAGAAGGCTGAGGTGGAAGGATCGCTGGAGCCCAGTAGGTCGAGGCTGCGGTGGCCGGGAGCGGCCACTGCACTCCAGTCTGGGCGACAGAGTGAGACTCTAACTCAAAATAAATAAATAAATAAATAAAAACATTAAAAAAAGAAAATTGTTTTATAAAGATGGAATTTTTAGGGTATGTAAAAGAAAATAATGTTTTTTCTGAATTTTTATTTTTTTTCTGAGTTTGTAATTCCAGATATTAAGTATGAGTCCTCCAGATTATACAGCTTTGCTAATTACTATAAAATTATTTATACTTGTATGCTTGACAATGTTGTATTTTTAAAGAATCATCTGGAGAAGAAACAAGAACAAATAGTTGAGAAATTTCTGGAAATAAAATACAAAGTTTTCAATGTATCACTTACAGTATTTAACAAAACAAACAGAGAAATTGTATGTCTATAGATATTTTCACATATTTACAGATGTACACACATGGCAGACAGGATTTAGATATCATGAAGAGGGCTGCTGTGATTGGTGCAATACCCAGCTTCTACAGAATTGTTCAAGCAATTAAGATAGTCCACATACCTGGAATAAAATCTCTTCTGCTTCACCAGAGAGTCACAGTGAACTGGGCATTGTATTTATTCCCAGGTCTAAGACCATTTCTTGTTTGTTGGCTATCTACCCAATTATTACAGTAAAGTGATATCCATTCCTCTCCTTCACCTTGACCCAGTCATTACAATCTGTTTTAAACTCACCAGGAGTAATTTTATTATATATTTTACCCCATTATTTTAATCCCAAGAAAACTGTCATGCTCTCAGTAACATCTTATATCCATCACACAGATTATCATATATATTTGTTCATCTACTATTTGTCTCCTTTTCAGTGATTCCTCAAACTCTGAAAGCATTTAAACATGTCATTTGAAATTTCTTCTCCATTAACAGCTAAATATCTTTTACCTTCATCATGCATTCACAATATTTCCTTCAACTTATTTTGGTTTAATAGAAATCCAAACCTTTCCTAAGGATCCCAGTTAATCCTGGAAGGGTTGTAGTGAAATTCACCACAAAATAGAGGTTTTGCTGCAAGTTCTCTCTGACATTCCTGCCTTCATTTAGTTAAGGAGAAGCTACTTCCCCTTTCTGTTATCTCATCATCTATTTCAGAAAAGAAGAGTAAGACATGACCATATCTGACTAAACCTGCTTACTGATATAATGACTGCATCCAAGGACCATTTTAAAATCCAAAGATAACTGTTTGCAAGTCATTCCCGATTTCCCCCATCCACTTATTCTCCCAATCATTTGTTGCCCCTCAATAGAATTTTTCTTTTTCCCCTCCTATATTCTGTCTTACCAGAATACAAGCCCTCATTCTTTCTCTAAGATGGTGTTTAAGTTTCTGTAACTCATTAGGAAGTTGTGTCTTCATTCTAAAGGCCCGCATGTGTACACACTAAATAAATTCATATGGACAAGATGACGATGGAACAGGTCAAACTGTGAAAGTTTCCCCAAAAGTGAGTGCCCATAAAGATTTTCTGCATGAGAGGGTGTGTAATGCTGGGTGAGTGAAAGTCTGTCTGAGAGAAGACTTGGGTTCATGCACCCAAGACTCTCATCTGGAGGTGACTGCGACTCCCCCACCACCCGGAAATTGGAGACCAAGGCATGCATGATTGTCTGCCATTCTCAGGGCTCTCTTGAGAGGAGGCAGTAGAGAACAGCCTCTCCTAAGCACCAGTCCCTGGCCCACGCCATCACTTGCAGCAGCAGACCGGGCATGAGAATTTAAGTAGTGGAAATCTGGAATAAATCTCCAACACCAGTGACGGGACACCGATGGGCGCCATTTTCTCAGTCTCAGGACAGGGCAGAGACTTGTATTACCCCACCCAGCTCCAACCAGTCTCCATCTTGGGACCCAGAGGCTATTATCTCATCAGACTGAGAGAGACAGATGCCCTCCCTCATGCTGGAAGTGACAATAGACATGTTAGATGTGAGTGGGAAACTTGACAGCAGCAGCAGTGAGTAGGGTGAGTTGGGATCTGATCCATCCTCTTCCCATAGTAGTCCGTGGGGCATCTGACCCACACTGTGAGTGGAGGGGAGGGGTTGGAAACCAGAGCTGCTCTCTAAGGCAGAGACCTGAAAGGAACCTGGACTCACAGAAACTGCCAGAGAGTGAGGTTTTTTTTTCCTTGTTTGTTTTTTGTTTTAGTTTTAGCTTTTTTTCTCTCTCTTTCCTTCTGTTTTTGTTTACATTTTGGTGTTTGCTTTGCTTCTGTTATTTAAAATTTTTTTTTAGATTTTCTGTTTATCTATGGATATCTTTGAGGGAAAGTACACTAACAGGAGGGTTTTTGTTTGTTTGTATGATTGTATGTATGTTTTTGTCTTTTTTGTTTTTTTCTTTGTCTCTCTGTTTGTTCATTAGTTAGTACGCATGTCTGTTATCACTCTTTTCATCTCTCTCTCAACCTCTCTATCATTTTTCGCTTTCATTTTTTCATTCTTTTCCCTTTTGCTATCTCATTTTCTTTCGGGGGAAAACAGACAACCCCATAGCATGGGCAGATTGTATGTCAGTGGGAAGTGGGTTCCAGGGGGCCCACACATCTATCCGCGAATGCTGGGAACTGCAGATAGCTTTTGAATCATGGCTCCTCTCTCAATTAAATCTCAAAACTCTAAAAAGCACAGGCCCCCATCCTTAGTTCAGCTTCAGAATTGAACAAAACCAGAGAATCTACATAAGGAAGAATAGGATACAAACAGCAATAAAAGCTATGCCCCATCACTGAACAAAAGAATTAAAGATGTATTTTTTTTTTAAAGGGAGGGAGAAAAACCTACACAAATGAAGAAAAACCAAAGGAAGAATATGGGTCTCATACAGAGGACAACTGAGAATACAGACTTTGGAACTCAAAAAATGAATGACTGGTCTCAAACCACAAACCTAGATATCAAGATATTAATAGAGAGAATAAATAGAAATGAGAAGAAACAAGAAGAAAGAATGAAGGAGTTGATAACTGAGACAACAGCAATAAAAAATACCAAGAATGAAATAAACAACAAACTGATAAGCATGGAAAGCAGAATTAACCAAGCAAAAGAAAGAATCTCAGAGCTTGGGGACCAAAATATGGAACTAACTCAAACTATTAAAAACATAGAAAGAAGCTGAAAAAGACAGAACAAAAACTCCAAGGGATGAGTGATTATTTCAAGAGACTGAATCTAAGATTAATTGAAATCCCTGAGGCAGAGAGAGAGACAGAGACCACCCTGGAACAAACATCCTATGAAATTATTCAAAAAAACTCCCCTCATCTCATCAGTGACATGACCATTCAAACACAAAAGGTTCAGAGAACCCCTGCAAGACAACAAATGAGAAGACAACTCCTAGACACACAGTAATTCGCCTACACAAAGTATGTATAAAAGAAAAAGTCCTAAAGGCAGCAAGAGAAGAAGGTCAGACTATCTACAGGAGAAGACCAATTAGAATAGCTTCAGCCTAGGAGAGTATGGAGACCAATCTTTAAAGTTCTCAAAGAATTACCTACCCAGCAAAGCTAAGTTTCATCAGTGATGGGTAATTAAAATCCTTCCCAAACATTCAATCCCTAAGAGTTTGCACTGCCTTCAGAACAGCTCTACAAGAAACACTTAAGAAAGTATTAAACACAGAAGAAAGGAAAAAATGAGCAACAATACCCTTCACAAGAATGCAGGAAAAAGATAGAAAATACACATGAATCAACCCCAAAATCAAAAGAAAGACAGCAAACAAATAAACAAGCAGCAGCTACAACAAAAAGCAGGGCTAAACTCTCACATCTTAATAATTAGCCTGAATGTGAATGGACTAAAGGCACCACTGAAAAGACATAGAATGGCAAAATGGATAAAATATTATGAGGCCACAATATATTGTCTCAAAGAGACTCATCTCACCAGAAAAGATGCTCACAGACTCAAAGTAAGAGGATGGGAAACAAAATTTCAGGCAAATGGAACACAAAAGACAGCAGGAGTTGCAATCTTAATATCAGAAAAAATACATTTTAAGCTATCAAAAAATTTAAAAGACACATAAGATCACTACATAATGATAAAAAGTTCAATCCATCAACAAGAATTATCCATCCTAAATGTATATGTACCCAACATAGGAGCCCAACTTTCATGAAGAAGCTCCTAAGTTAATCTAAAAAAGATATTGACTCTAACATTATCATAGCTGTGTACTTAAATATCCCACTCACAATCCTAGACAGATCATCAAGACAAAAAAAATCAACAAGGAGATCTGGAACCTCAATGTGACACTTGACCAAAAGGACTTAATTGATACCTACAGAACACTCCACCCAACAAACACAGAATATACATTCTACTCATCATCCTTGGAGATAAATCAAGATCACATCCTTGGAGATCAAGTATAAACAAATTCCACAAGACTGAAATACTGTCATGCACATTCTCAGACAACAGTGGAATAAAAATAAATATCAACAACAACAATGTTCCCCCCAAATCCACAAAAACATGGACACTAAACAGCATGATGGTGGGTCTAAACAACTCCTGGGTCAACATGAAAATCAAAACAGATTAAGATACCTGGAGGCTGGGCTCAGTGACTCAGCCTGTAATCCCAGCACTTTGGGAGGCTGAGGTGAGTGGATTGCCTGAGCTCGTGGGTTCAAGACCCACTTGGGCAACTTGACGAGACCTCATCTCTACCATAAATAAAAAATTAGCCAGGCGTGGTAGCACACACCTGTAGTTCCAGCTACTTGGAAGGCTGAGGCAGAAGGATCGCTGGAGCCCAGCAGTTCAAGGTTGCAGTGGCTGGGAGCAGCCATTGCACTCCAGTTTGGGTGACAGAGTGAGACTCCAACTCAAAAAAAAAAAAAAAAAAAACCTGGAAACAAATGAAACAAAGAAACATCTTACCAAAACCTCTTGGATGCCATGAAATCAGTACTAAGAGGGGAATTCATATTTCTATGAAGACATATGAAGTAAATGGAAAGATTTCAAGTTAATTGCCTAACAAATTACTTAAGACAACTGAAAAAGCAAGACCACCAAAACCAGCAGCAGGAAGGGCACACCTCATCAACAAGGGTGCCTGTATAATAAGCATTTGTATACCTAAGGAGAATTATACCCCAAGTCTTTAAAATAAAAAGAAAAAAAATATGAATATTAAAAAAAAAGAAAAGAAAATGGAAAGATCAGAAGTTAACAGTCTAACAATCACCTGAGAAAGCTGGAAAAGCAAGACCAGAAACCAGCAGCAGGAGCATCCAGATCACCAAAATAAAAGCCCAAATTCTGGTCATAAAAGACAAAAAGATAATACAAAAAAAATCAACAAAACAAAAAGCTGAGTCTTTGAAAGGAAAAACAAGATTTATGGACCCCTAGTTAGAATGACCAAGAAGAAGAGAGAAAAAGCCCAAATAAACACAATCAGAAATGCAAAAGATCAAGTTACCACTGACCCCAAAGAAATACAAAAGATTATCAGAGACTACTATGTACACTAGGATGGAAATAAACTTGAAAACCAGAAGGAAATGGAGGACTATCTGATATCACACAACATCCCCAGGTTAAAACAAGAAGAAATCAAGACCCTAAATAGACCAATAATAATCCAGAAAATATGAACATGTCCTAAGAAATTACCTACAAAAAAACCCCCTGGATCAGATGGCTTTCCAGCAGAATTCTGCAAAACATATAAGGAGAAACTGATACCAATCCTATTGAAAGTATTCCAGGCAATTGAGAAAGACAAAACTCTCTCCAAATCATTTATAAAGCTAACATCACATTGACACCCAAACCGGGTAAAAATCCAACAAAGAAACAGAACTACAGGCCAATATCCTTGATGAACATAGAGGCTAAAATTCTTAACAAGATCCTAGCAAACCAGATCCAACAATATATCTCAAAAATCATCTACCATGACCAAGTAGGCTTCATCCTCCAGATGCAGGGTTGGTTCAACATTAGTAAGACCATAAATGTAATTAAATACATGGAAAGATGTAAAAACAAAAACCACATATATCATTATATGTGGAAAAAGCTTTTGAGAAAATCTAACATCCATTCTTGATAAAAACTCTTGAACACTTAAGCATAGATGGAACATACCTCAAAATAGTAAGAGCCATCTATGAGAAACCCATAGTCAGCATAATGTTAAACAGACAGAAATGGCAACCATTTCCCCTGACCACCAGAGCAGGACAAGGATGACCATTCTTATCCCTCCTTTTCAACATAGTATGGAAAGTCCTAGCTAGAGCTATCAGAAAAGAGAAAGAGATCAGTTTTATCCAAATTGGAGAAGAGAAAGTCAAGTTATACCCTCTTTGTAGATGAGACAATATGATATTTTACCTTGCAAACCCAAGAGAATCTTTCAAAAACCTCCTTGCACTGATAAAGAACTTTGGCAAACTCTCAGGATATAAAATAGTGTGCAAAAGACAATCACATTTCTATACACCAACAATAAACAAACAAAAACCCAAATAAAAAGCACAACCCCATTCGCAATAACCACACAAAAAATCAAATATCTTGACATCTTCCTAACCAGACATGTTAAAGACCTTTACAATGAAAACTACAAAACACTGCTCAAAGAAATCAAAGATGACACAAACAAATAGAAGAATATTCCATGTTCATAGATTGGAAGAATCAACATTATTAAGATGTCCATCCTACCTAAAACAATCTACAGATTTTTAAAAAATTTACTTATTTATTTTAGTTGGAGTCTCACTCTATCACCCAGACTGGAGTGCAGTGGCATGCTCATGACCAACCCAGCGTTGACTTGCTGGACTCAAGCGATCCTTCCACCTCAGACTTCCAAGTAACTGGAACTACAGGTGCACACTGCCACACCTGGCTAATTTTTTTTCTAGTTATTGTAGAGATGAGATCTCACAAAGTTGCCCAGGCTGGTCTCGAACCTGCAGGCTCAGGTCTCCCAATGTGCTGGGATTCTAGGTGCAATCTACAGATCTAATGCAATACCCATTCAATTACCAGCAGCATTCTTCTCAGATCTGGAAATGATAACACAGGAATTCATATGCAAACATAAATGACCACGAATCACTAATACAATCCTTAGCAAAACAATACAAAGCAGGAAGTATCACACTTTAAACTTAATTATAAAGCTACAATAATCAAAACAGCTGATATCGGTCCAAGAACAGGCATGTAGACCAATGGAACAGAATAGACATTCCAGAAGCAAAACCTCAATTTCTCCACAAACTCATCTTTGACAAGGCCTCCACCACCAACCACTGAGGAGAAGAGAATCTATTCAGTAAATTGTGGTGGGAAAACTGGCTGATCACATGCAGATGATTAAAGCAAGACACAAAAATCAACTCTAAATGGATCAAAGACCTAAATGTAAAACCTCAAACTATAAGAACTTTAGAAAATGCAGGAGACTTTCTGATGAAAATTGGAACTGGCAACCAATTCCTGATCAGAACCCCAAGTGCCCATATCATAAGAGATAAGATAGACAAGTGGGACCTCATCAAACTGAAAAGCTTCTGCAAAGCAAAATAAACCATCAAGAGAGTGGGGAGATAGTCCACAGAATGGGAAAAAATATTTGTCAAACTGTATATCTTGCAAAGGCCCAACATCTAGGTTCTACAAAGAACTCAAATGTGTGGAAAAGAAAAAAGCAAACAGCCCTATTACAAAGTGGGCAAAAGATATGAATAGACAGTTCTCAAAAGAAGACATACAAGCAGCCAACAGATGCATGAAAAAATGCTCAGCCTCA
>NW_007190534.1:73280-217461 GCF_000164805.1 Carlito syrichta
TAGTCATCAAAGAAATGCAAATTAAAACCACACTGAGATACCACCTAACTCCAATCAGGATGACCATCATCAATAACAAAAAACAACAGATGCTGGAGAGGATGTGGGAAAAGGGGAACACTTCTACACTGTTGGTGAGAGTGTAAACTAGAGCAGCATCTCTGTGGAAAACAGTTTGGTGATTCCTAAAAGATCTAAAAATCGACCTTACATATGGACTTCACAACAACTTGGATGGATTTAGAATCTATCATACTGAGTGAGCTATCATAGAAACAAAGAACTGAATATCGCATGCTCTCACTCATAAGTGGACCTTGAACAGTTATCATTAATACTATAAGATAAGGATTGTCAGTAGTGGGAAATTGCTTGGGGGGTGCAGGATTGTCAGTAGTGGGATTCTGCTGGTGGCAGGGGCACACCTCATCAATAAGAGTACTTGCATAATGAACATTTGTATTCTTAACCCTGAGATGTACCCCACATAAAATAGTATATATGTATATATTTATATTATATGTATATAATAAATATATTTATTAAAATAAAAAATATGTATATATCTATATGTCTTATTAATTAATCTGCCTCATGCAAGTGATTTTATAGCAAAATTTTAGCAGGCCAGAGACCATGGCCCCCATATTCTACTTATCAAAGAGTTTACTCCACTGGACCCAGAAGAGGTATCTTTGTCTTCATTGTTCTTCATTGGCAGTTTCAAATCATTCTCTTTTCCTTCATAAAAAGAAAAAAAAAAGAAAGATAATTATATCTTATTTCTTGATTATATCATACTGCAGTCTTTATTATTGTTATTATGTCCTTAAATTAAAATTTGAGTTAATTTGATTACAAATGCTATCTATCCTTTGAGGAATTATGAAAAAAAAATACATATTGTTTTAAAATATTATCTGTATACTTTAATAACTAACTTTTATCATTAAAAAATAGTAAGGTAATGTTCTTATACATCATAAATTGTAATAGTTGCTTATTATGCTAATGTATAGAATTACATTGATCTATGTAACAATTTTCAGGTTTTTTGTTATTAAAATAATGTTTATTTTAAAAATATATTACAAATTATATTTTTATTTCAGATAACTTGAAAAGTATTTATTAAATTCTGTTCTACATTTAATTTCCATAGCTTATTTATTAAAGTATATATAACATATATCTACTTAAGACTACAAAAAAATATTAATGAGTTTTTAAAAGAAGACATTTCAGTGGCTACATTTTATGATCATCATACATTCAACCTAAAATATGGTTTTGAAAAGTAATAAATGAGAAAAACAGCCACGTGAAAAATATATTTTATTAAATATTTCTTGGTTCTAAGTATTAATAAAACTCACAATTACAGACGCCTTAGAAAACAATGAAATGAGAACATTGCACATCAACACCTATAATGCTGACCAAGAGCCAAGAGAGAAGACAGAGAAACAAACATTATAAATGAGGCATTTTGTTCCAGGCATTAAAAACAAAGGCATAAAACAAACATGGAAAGCAGGAATATCTCAGGGGCATAAAGATTCAGACTTCAGATCTGTCTGAGCTCTGCACTTTGTAATTTATAATTAAAACAAAGTTGATTAAAAAAAAAAAAAGGCAGGGAGATTTTTACACGGAAAAACTTTTGACCTATTTCTGAGGCTTTAATAAATATTATGCTTTTCATCACCTCTGACAAATAGCCTGCAAAGAATCTACCCTCTGTGAGTCATCACAATTCCAAACTGCAAAACATTGAATATTGTAACAAACATGCTGTCGAAGTTCACTTTGTCAGAAATACTCTAGTTCTCTATAGCGAGGCTTTGGAATAACTTGTAAATGAATAAGCAAGCGTCACAGGTTAAGACAAATTGGACAGTCAAGGAAACATTTGAGCACCTTGTAAATGATAATCGTCCAATCCCTCTTGGACTCCTGCCTCCATTTTGGTGATTTGGAAGCAAGATGAAAGTAGATAAAGTGTTTACTGCAAAAGAGGGAGCCTCTGCAATATACAAAGGGAATTGTAAACTTAGCCGTGTGATCCTGCCATTAGTCTTTTTAATGATTCTGAGACACACAACCTTCCCAAGATAACATTTTTCTCTCTCCGCGCTTGAGCTTTGGAAACCTAGAGAAATCTTGATTTTTTTTTTAGCCTTTTATTAAACTTAAGCCTAGAAATAAGAGAAAACTAAAGAAAAAGGATTAGAGAGGCTTATTCAGCACTGCCAGAGAAAGAAAATTCCTGCCTTACTGCCAGATATATTAAGCTCCTGATCTTGCAATTGCGTAAAATTATCACTGGCATTATATCTATGTCAATTAAATCTAGTGCTGGAGAAAATGATTTAACCAGCTTCTTGTTTCAATGTCATTCAAGAACTCTAATTAGTGTAAGAGGTGTGTTTTTCTTCTAAGTAGTGCTGTCCTTACCCAGGTATTATTCAAAGGCACCATTAACAGTCATTAGTATGAGAGTTTTTCAGAGATGTTTACCAGCTTTGGGGCAATTACTGTTCAAACAGGTTTGCCCATAAAAAATCATTTGGATCAAAAATGTTAGCGTACTGTGTTTTTCACCCCAAGAAATATTGTTTTCTGTGTTTTCAGTAGATTTATAACATCTCTGCTTATGTTTCAAAGATCTTCAATTTTTATAGCACATACATTTTGTTTCCTATTTTATTCATGACTTTCATAAATATAGTTTTATTCAATATTTCTTTTTTGAAAAAAAAAGAGCTCAAAAGTTTAAGTCTTTAAAATTTACATGGCAAATAATTATTTTTGTCTCTTGCTAACCTCCTCTATTTTATTGTTGGTCTTATTTGTGAATAAACTGGTTTGGAAATAATAGATTTGAAAATCCAGTAATGAGTTGAAAAGTATAGCTCAGAAAACATTGCTTTCAGACTCACATTTTTTCCTATCTTTTTTGACTAATGCAAAAGCTCCTTGACCCACCTGTTAATTGAATCCCAGTTAGTTTCTTGGGTATCTGCACTTTTTTATAATGGAAGCATACTTGATCAAAAAGATTACTATAATCTGAGAATATGTTGCTGGTCTAATGCATTTCCAACTCTATTCAATTCAGTACTGAACATAGAGTTAAAAATCCTTTGCTGTTTTTTAACTTACCACTATAGTTTCTAACTAACTAGACCAGTTTAAAATTAATAGCAAAATAATTTTTTAATATATTTTTACAAAAAGAAATTGTGTGTATGTGTGTGTGTGTGTGTGTGTGTGTGTGTGTGTGTGTGTGTGTACAAGTAATACTTTGTCACTCAGGCTAGAATTCAGTGGCACACTCACAGCCACTACAGCTTCGACCTGCTAGGCTCAGGTCATCCTTCCACTTCAGCATTCGAAGTAGCTGGAACCACAGGCACACACCGCCATGCCCAGCTAATTATTTGATTTATTGTAGAGGTCAGGTCTCGTTAAGTTGCCTAGGCTGGTCTTGACCCCCCAGGTTCAGGCAATCCTCTTGCCTCTGCCTCCCAAAGTATTGGGAATATAGGTGTGAACTACCGTGCCTAGCTATATGTGAGATTTTTTAATGTGTTTATATAACCAGAATTTAACAAGTAAATTCTATATATCAGGTATTATGCTAAGTAACAGGATTATAGAAAAGAGTGTAATGTGAACCCAGATCTCAGATTCTGGTGTTGAAGACAGGTATGTCAGTAGTTATAAAATGCAACAATGGGTACCAAAATTGAAGAATACATGAGACAAAATAAAAATGTAGATAAGCGATTCTTAGTAAAGGAAATGCGGAGTTGGGGGTAAAGTTGTGAGTTGGGGAGAATGAATTAGAGCAAGTTTTCTAGAAAATAAAGAATAAAGCTAAATCTTGAAAAATAGGAAGTATATGGCCAAGACAAAAGTTTGTTTCTATATTCAACAATTTAGAAAAAATGGACCAATTCTTCAAAAAACACAAACCATAAAAGTTCAACCAAGATGACATAATCTGAATAGTATTGAACCATTAAAGAAATTGAATCATAATTTAAAAGCTTACAGAAAAGATGTCTGCAGGTTCTAATGGTTTCTTTGGAGGACTCTACCAAATCTTTAAAGAAGAATTAGCACAAATTTGACACAATGTCTTATGTAAGATAAAAAAAATGCTTCCAAAACTTTTATTGGGAACAATATCACCCTGGTCACAAAACTAAGCCACAAAACACAAAAACAGATACTCATAAACAGCTGTAGACTAATATTGCTCATGGGTTCAATTTTTATCTTAAAAAATGGAATGTAGTAACGTATGAAAAATTATAAGCCTTATTAAGTGGAATTTATTGAAGATATTCAAAGTTGGTCTCATTTTAAAAATTAGTCAATGTAATCCAAAACATCAGCAGATTAAGAAGAAAAATTGTATAATTGTATGAGCTGATGCAGAGAAACCATTTAAGAAAAACTAGTATGTATTAATAATGATAAACTCTCAGCAAATTTTGAGTTAAGGAAAACTACCTCAAATTGATAAATTGATATGGAAGAAATCAAGAGCTAATCTCATATTTAATGTTGAAATAGTTAATGTCTTCACTCTAAGGTGAAGAACATGGCAAAAAAAATGACAAATCTCATCACTTATTCAGTGTAGAACTGAAAATTTTAGGTACTGAAGTCAATCAAGTAAAAAAGAAACAGAAGACACACAGACTTGAGAGGAAGGAACAAAACTGTCTCTATTTGCAGATGATACAATTAACTATGCAAACAATTTTAAGGAAACTACAAAGTAGAAATCCTTTTAGAACTGATAAGAAAGTTAAGAAAGATTGCAAAATCTAGGAATAACCCATGCATAAGCACACATACACATACACACTCAAATCACATTTCTATGTAGTAGCTGAATATATGGAGACCAAAAATTAAAATTACAACATGATTTTCAATTTATCCAGAAAATAAAATATTTAAATACAAACTTAGCAAAATGTGCCCAGCTTCAATATACCAAAAATTATAAAATGCTGATAAAGATATAAAATACATATCAAATAAATTTAAAGGCACATTGTGTTTATAGGAAGACCCAACAAAATAAATATGTCATTTCTCTTCAAATGGATTTATACATTCAACGAAATCCCTATCAAAATCCCAAGTTTTTAATTTTGTTTTGTTTTGTTTCATTTTTTATACTTAGACAAGGTCATTTAAAATTTAGATGGACAGGCACAAGCCCTAGACTATATAAAACAATTTTGAAAATAAAGAATAAGTTGAGAGTCATTTGTTTCTTCAATATTAAGACTTATTATGTAACTATAATAATCATTACAGTGTGGTATTGGTGGGGGCGTAGACTGTAAATCAATGGAACAGCAAAGAGAACCACATTAGACCCTTGCAAATATGCTCAATTGAAATTTTCAAAGGCTCAAAAGCTATATCATGCAGGACATGTCTCTTAAACAAACGGTGCAATTAGATACCCATATGCCAGAGGAAGAAAGGAGGAGGATGAGGAGGCTAAGGGGAAGAAGAAAGGAGGAAGAAAAAGAAGAGGAACTTAACCTTAATTTTGCACCTTATACAAAATAATCATTTTGGCAAAAAATAGAATAAAATTTTTGGAAATGAAGCTAGATAAAGACTTCTTTGATTTGACACAAAACCAAAATTAAAAACCTTCCCTCATGAAAGACCATGTTAAGAGAACTGAAAAGACAAGACTGAGAGAAAAATATTTGCAAACCTGCTATTCGACAAAAACTTTTCACCTAGAATATATAGAGAACACTCAAAACTTAACAACTAAAACAGACAATCAGAAAATGAAAAAAAAGAGAGAGAGAGAGTTTAATACACATTTTACTGAATGGGAGATACCAATGGCAAATAAGCAAGAAAAATGTTGAACATAATTCATCACTGTAAAGCTACAGGTTAAAACCACAATGAAATATAGTAACATGCCTATCAGAAAGGCTAAAATTTAAAAATGAATCAGTGATAATAATAAATGTTGGAAGAAAGGTGAAGAAACTGGATCACTCATACATTGCTGTTGAGAATATAAAATGATATAGTCATTCTGGAAACTATTTAGCAGTTACTAATACAATTAAACATGTTCTTACCATACGACCCAGCAGTTGCACTTTGGGGTGTTCCTCCTAGAGAAACGACAACCTAAGTTTACACTAATACTTGTAATGAGCGCAGCTTTATTTGTAGTAGCCCCAAACTGAAAACAATCCTGTTCTTCAATGGGTGAATGGTTGTTAAATAAACTGTGATGATACCATGGAATAAAACAAATACCCATAATCAACTGTATACTGGGATTGTCCATGAGTTTTGACACAACAAAGTTCAATTTTTATTTTTAAAAATGGAATGCAATAATATATAAAAAATTATAAACCTTGTTAAGTAGAATTTATTGAAGGTATTCAAAGCTGGCCTCATATTCTAAAAATTAGTCAATGTAATCCAACATATCAACAGATTAAGGAGGAAAATTATATGATTATATCAATTGATGCAGCAATAAAATAAACAAATTATTGATACATGTAACAACTTAAATAGATCTCAAGGACACTAAAAACACAAAGTCAAAATTAGTGGAACAAAGCCAATCTCAAAAGGTTATATATACACTATATAATTAACTTATATAACAATTTCTAAATGACAAAATTTTATTTGTAGTAGCCCCAATTGGAAATAGTCTAAAGACCTTCAATGGATGTATAGTAAAACAAGCTGCGAGACAGTCATATTGTAGAATATTACTAAACAATAAAGGAAAATAAATATTAGTATATGTAGCAACTTAGATGAATTATCATGCAATTATGCTGAATGAGAAAAGTCAATTCCAAGAGTTTACCTATTGAATGTTCTATTTTTATAACAATGAATATTAAAATGGCAAATCTATAGAAATTGAATGCAGATTAGTGGTGGTCAAGGGTTAGGGACAGGCTATGGAAGGGATGTGCGAATGCTTATAGAAGACAAAATGACAGATTCCTGGGAAAATAGAAATATTATGGTCCGAGAAAGTTTATTCTGAGTTCGAATCCAGGGAGCAGAGCCACCTCGAGGTCTTTCTAAGATGGTTCTGCTCGCTCTCCAGGCCTTTACAGTTCACTTTTTAAAGTTCAGAATTTTTGGTACCTATATATTAGCCATATGACCAACAGAGCATTGCATAGAACTTGAGTTTTAGGCACATTCATCGATAATGACATTTTTTTGTCCAGACTTCCTGGTGCCAAGTGTCAGAGGTATCTTATAGCTTTTATCAGTAGGGCCAAACAGAAGCATTAATCAAGCTTGCCATAAAGTAACGGGAGTTTACAATGCCTAAGACATCACGCATTACACAAAAATTATACAAATCACAAAACTTATGATTACATTGATACAAAAGTTATACAAATCACAAAACTTATCACTATGCAGAAAAAGGGAGTAAATGGGGATTCAATCTTTTAGTTGATTAGGCATTGACTACAGGGAAGTCAAGGATCCCCCGAAGCTACTTATTGGGAATGCATAGGAAATAAGGAAAAGTGTGCCTTTTATTAGTTCTAAGGATTATTTTTCAGGAATGTACAGGAGCACCAGAATCTTTGCCATGCCCTTCTCTAGGGGCTGTGACAGTATGGACAGACATTAGCGGGTCTTCGTGTCAGAAATACTTGTATCTTGACCTATATCAATGTTGCTATCTTGGTTGTGATATTGTATTATAGTTTTGCAAGATGTTACTATCAGGAAAAAAATGGATAAAACATTAATGGGATCTCTCTGAATTATTTTTTACAACAGACCGTGAATCTACAATTATCTCACTATAAAAAGATTAATCTAAAAATACAAGAGAACTAAATGATATATTTGTTCAAATCACTACCTCACTATCAGACATTTTTGAAAGTCAGAAAAGCAATATAAAAGTCAGTGCTAGAAAAATCAAATTCAACCTTGCCTAAATTGTAGAGAACACATTTAAAAAGATGAAAAAATGGTTTCACTTAAATCAACTAAAGAACAGATATATTGTAATAAATGTATTCAAACTTACAATACAGCAATTTTAAAGTTGATATTCTTACAGAATAAAAGCAGCATAGTTTTATATATTAAATTGAGCTAGAGAAGGTTGAATTAGCAGACATGCATTATATTTTTTTAACTAGGTACTTAGCATTAAATAAAACTTACTCTGACAAAAATGTATTTTCATCTACAGGCAAAACAGAAGCTCCGCATGCACAATTTTAAAACTCAATTTATTTTCAATGTATTTTCATATTAATAAGTATATTTGAATTTTTTTTGATGGCCACCCATACATTTAAAAATTATTTCATTAAAGTTCAACATTTATATATGTTTTTATTTCATAGCAGTGAAACTGTTTTGCCAGAGGCCTTAAACTTATAACAGGTTTTTAAATATATTTTAAAATTATATTTTGTTTATGAAGATTGCTGCCTTCCAAGGCCTTGAGACAGCTAGACTTTTCCTTCTTTTCTTTCTTTCTTCTTCCCCCATTCTTTTCCTCTCTCCTTCTCCTCTTTCTTCTTTGTGAATGTTATGAGAACATGACTTGCATTTTGAATTGCAATTTTCTTGATTGCTCGTCAGAATGAATGTATTTCTATATGACATTTTCTCAATCATATTCTTTTTAACATTATTACTCAATAATTATGCCTCTTCTTTTAAAATATTTACATATATTATAATATAAGCACATACATATATACACATGTACATTTTTAAAAGAAGCGGCATAGTTATAATATTAACACTTCGAGAATATATTGCAAAGATCCCCCCCAAAATATCTAGATGGACTCCAGAGATCTTGTCTGCCTTAAACTACTATTGCCACGTGTTTTGCCAATCTAATGTCAACATGATTGTCTCACTGTTGTTCTGGAAGCAGCTCCAAAAAAATACCTCTTTCCACATTTCCTTGGGTACATAATGAGGAGATTATACTTGAACAAACACTCTTGCTTCCTTCTCAGACCTCCTCAGTCAGAAATCTACTTTTTTTATAACCTATAGTATTACATTTATATCATAATATTCATTCCTTATTGTGGAAATTAAGACTGTGGTTTGTATGATGAACTGAATTCAATCATAATTTTACAGACGATTATATTTATGACCTTGGAAAACTTATTCCTTTTGTCTCAGTTTGCTTATACTCATATATAATATTAAGCATTACCTCATATTAGGAGAATTCAAATTGGTAAAATATGAAAATTTTCAGAACAAGATTGGAACAAAGTGAACACAAACTAAATGGAGTAATTTTACTTAAGCAAGTTATCTTTTATTAGACCTGTGTGCAAATGCCACATCTCTGCTACTGTATTGCAATTCCTGGAGGGAAGAGACTGTTTCTTGTAATTTCATAACTCTGGAGTGACTGATGTATATTTTCTACTCAGCAGATACTTGCTTTCTATGCATAAAATATGATTTTTTTTCTTAGCACAGTCTCTGATAAGTAGACCATAGCTCGACTGTCTCTTCCTTAGAAAGTTCTTCTCTAAAGTAAATAAAATACAGCTACAGTACTCTATTTTTTCATATGTAATACAATATACATTTATTAGTCTTCTTCACTTACTGAGATCATAGACTTTGATGTGCATCTAGGATCTGGAGAGTACCTTGCACATAACAAGTATACAATGTATATGTGTTAAATAAATACATCTGAAATTAACTTTGTCTTTGCTGTTTCAGAAGCATGTATTTTTAGTATATGCTGGCATTACTATTGGTCTTTTAAAAAGTCACTCACCTATCTTAATAAATTTGCTGAAATATGCTCAATATAGATTTTTAATTCTTTTATTTTTAAATTTTTATTTATTTATTTTTATTTTAAAGATGTGGAGTACAATTCAGGATTAGGTATACAACTTGTCATCGACAGGCAAAATTTGGGTCTTTGGTCCCCATTTCACCTGGTTTGAGATCAGGTAACCTTATTGATATTGTGTCTATCCCCTTTTCCCCCCACACTCAGTATCCTGCTATTGCCAATACCTTTCTTATAGTATTATGTTAAATGTTCAGGATCTGCTTATGAGTGAGAATAAATGCTACTCATTTCTTTGTTTTTGTGAAAATGACATTCCTATAATTAATCAGTATATTCCATCTTGTAAGGACTATTTTTAATTGATTTCTCCTATGCATTGGTATTTAATAAAGAAGATTATAATGGCCAAAAAGTTAACTACTTATTTTAGTTTACTGATTTCTAAACTTTTTGAGATTTGAGATATTTTAATGAAAAATTTTGTGACAAAGTTTGCTAGGGCAATATTCCAACACATCTTGTAGCAATACAATGAAATTAAGCATGAGGGCCACAATAATAATATTTTTCAAAACTCCTTAGAATTATTCTCATATTCTCCATGCACACAAGCTTTTAAAAGTTCATTTTCACAAATCTCATATATTTATATATGACTTTACTGTTATCTATGTTTATTTTGATCAAAAGTAGCCTTGCATCCTGTGAAACAAAGCTATGACTGAAGAAAAAGTGTTTTTCTCTACAAAACGGAATCAGCTATTCTCACTAGAAAGCCATTCTATTTCTAGACAGTATGCTCTAAAAGAAACTTCTCTTTATTATTAGTCGTATAAAGAGAAAAAAGCAACATAGAAATTTTGGTTAATACTAGAAATATACCAGTCATCCTGAATGTGTCTGGTAAGTATGCTGGTTATTAAGATGAGGCAGTTAGAGGTCCTGAAAGACGTGCTCATCAACCCAGAACAGAGATGAAGCCAAGCTTGGTGAGTTTCTGAATTTTTAGCATACAGGATTGTAGATTCTATTCTATTATTATTATTTTTTTTTGAGTTGGAGTCTCACTCGGTCACTCAGGCTGGAGGGCAGTGGCACGCTCCTGGCCACCCCAGGCTCAACCTGCTGGGCTGAGTCTATACTTCCAACTCAGCCTTCCAAGTAGCTGAAACTATAGGCAAGTGCCACCATGCTTGGCTAATTTTTTATTTGTTGTAGGATGAGGTCTCACCAAGTTGCCAGGGCTGGTCTCGAACCCATAGGCTGAGGCAATCCTCCCACCTCGGCCTCCCTAAGTGCTGGGATTATAGGCATGAGCCACTGTGCCCGGCCTGTAGATTATATTCTAATTCTTTTTTTTTTTTATGCTCAAAATTAGTACTTTAAAAAAAAATCTACATTTATTTATTTTCATCAGCTTTATTGAATTATTTCTAAATAAAAATTATATACATTTAGAATGTACAACATGATGTTTTGATGCATGTATATATTACGAAGTGATCTAATTCACACCAAAAGAAATGTGTGGACTGGCCCTTATACTAAGGTGGAAGGAATAGTTAATACATGAAATTGAATATAGCAAAATAGTAGGACTGAAAGAGCTTCAGAAGGAAACCAAAAGTTCAGTTTAGAATTCACACGAGAATTCAGAGTGGGTTCTTTCAAAATGTGTTCACAGTCTCAATGTAATTTTTACACAGTTTGTGGATAATTAAACTTCAGATAGAAACACAAATGATATTACAAAGTAAAAGTTTATTAATTTGGTCTGAGGAAAATATGGCTGATATTTTCAGCCTCTTTATTTTGTTTGCATCTTTAATCTCATGCTTATTTTATTTGCCAAAAGTGTCTGAAGAAAAATAATGTGTGGCTGGTTTGTCCTCAGTAAGTTTATGACTTCTGATTAGGCCCGTACTAGGCATTGATTAAGATAATCTCAGGACCAACATATTTTTTAAAATTGCAAAAGATAATTCACTCTTTTAACCATGCAACCCATTGAGTAGGATTAGCCAAGGCTATTAATAATTGTAATAAACAGTCATCCATCTATTCATTTAATGATTCAAAAATCACCAGTTGAGTGCCTACACTGTGTCATGCACTGTGGTAAATACAAGAAAAAAAGCAATTAGCATGAAGATTCCTGCTGTCGATAAGCTAAAAGTATAACTGTATAAACTTTTAAAAATAATAACAACATTAACAGCAAAACATTAATTATTTATTCACTTTGAGTGTAATCTTAATACATTTATTAGATAGTCTCTTTTGAGTTTTAACTACAGAACTTACAATAAATTAACTTTAACTCCCACTGCTTTTATTAGAAAGTTATCTTAAAGTAAAATAATTAACTCGCCCATATTAAAAAAAAAGTGAAGAACTCATAGACAATTTGAGTTCAGCTTAAGAAATTAAAAAGTCGCATTGAAAAACAGGAAATTATTTTTTCTCTTCCTTTGAATATCAGTCACCTAAAAGCTCTCCTGTTTACTACATACAGGCACAATGCATCTACTTAAATAATTCATTTTCTCTCAACCAAATATAACAGTGACATGGCTGTACATAATTATATTTGTGCATCTGTTTTACTCTGAAGAAATAGCTTGATAGGCTGGACTCCGTGGCTCAACCTATAATCCCAGCACTTTGGGAGGCCCAGGTGAGTGAATTGCCTGAGCCCAAGGGTTCAAGACCAGACCAGGTAACTTGGTGAGACCTCGTCTCTACAATAAATAAAAAATTAGTAGGGCGTGGTAGTGAGTGTCTGTAGTTCCACCCACTTGAAAGGTTGAGGTGGAAGGATCGCCTGAGCCCAGCAGGTTGACACTGGGGTGGCCGTGAATGTGCCACTGCACTCCAGCCTGGGTGATGGAGTGAGACTCCAACTCCAAAAAAAAGAAAAAGAAAAAAAATAGCTTGATACCATCTTTATACAAGTGAATTTCAAAGCCTAAAGAAGAAAATAATGGGAGGTTACTTAAAATAGTTGAAATAAATTCAAGCACTAAGAAAGGAAAAATGAAACAAAAAGGGAAGAATGAATCCTAGTAGCCCATAGGACATGATGAGGGACAGTTAGCACAAATGTCCGGCTCCAACTACTAAAATCAGAAGAGTAACTTTTCATTCAACTTATTTCCTAATTCTAATTTTTAATATAAAAATTTATATTAAAAAGCCACTGTAAAAAAAAGTTAGGAACTTTCAAATTCATTATGCCAAGGAGGAAGTTAAGCCATCTAGATTGAGTCATGTAGCATGTCTGTAAATTCTGCTTCTTGGATTTTGTATTCTCTTCATCATTACTCTTGTTCTGTAAATGACAAGTGACAAGAAACCAGATCTCCCTGCTTCCAATCGCTGATCTTTGTTATAGATTAATTGCTTCCATTATTGTTCTTTTCCTAACTCAGACCAGATGGCACAAGAGACTCCATGACTGTTACATCTTCAGTGTGGAAGATTAAATATACCCTTCCTGAAAGAAAAAGATGACACGGACTAAGCAGATCGTTGCTAAATGTGTATTTACCCTTATATAGAAAAATACTGAATTTCTGTCAAGAGTCCCTAAACTTTGTCTATATAAGGGATCTCAAACTTCTACACTTCAAAATGCTGACTTTTATTCTTTGGAATCTGTGACTTCTGGGCAACCGTTCTCTTTTTTTAAACTAAATTCTAACTCTGGCCCTTTAAATTATTTTAGGTTGGCCCCATGAACCACTAATCCCAATTCTAATCGGGAAACATTTCCTACAGACTATGAAGCATTTATAGATTAAGTTGGGCACACTACCTACCGCACAATACTATCTTTGAGCTTTAGCTCATTTAAATAAGATCAAATGTTAAATAGTAAGAAGATGTGCCTCTCCTACTCAGTTGCCTGTATGCATCTGAACTCAGAAGAGTGAAGCACTGCCCTATCAAATTGATTTTTTTTTTCTGTTCCAGTAAGCAGTTTACCACAGCATTTGGCCCACCTTTTCTATATTCACTGAAAGTCAGCAACTTACAGGAATGAAAACAGCTCAAATCATGCTGCGCTCATGTTAAATGTCGTAGAACTATATGCATGTAGTTTTGCATGGCTTGTGCATTTTGCTTTCAAAAACAAACTTCTGGGGAACAACTGCTAGAATCCCAATTTTGCATGTAAGGAATGTGAGAATTAAAGAGGTAGTAAATGATGAAGTAACTTGTCCAAGGTCAAATGGTTAGTAAATGACAGAGCCAAGGCACTCCATCACAGAACACAGATAAATAATAATTAAGGCGATAGACAAAGATGGCAATATCTTCTGGGAAATAAAAGCAGCATTTAAAAAAATGTTGTCAGAGAAATAAAGAATAATGGACTTTTCACTGTAAATAGGGAAAGATGAGAATTCCCGATAGATAAAAAATACAGGAGAGTGCTGGGTCAATTTAGCAAGTATATGTAGTACAATATAGTTCATGAGAAAATATAACTAGATAAATGCAATATGCAAAAAAAGTTAGAAAACAAATCCAGAAATGAAGGTCAAATCTATGGTATGGGAATACTCACTAGAAAATAACAATGAAGAAGAACAATAATTTGTTTTCTAGCTATGGGGAGCACACCCTCCCAAAAGGCACCAAGAAATATCAAGTACAAGAAGAATACTTGGTCTGTTGTAACCAACTGAGGCAGCCGTGTTGGGGTATTTATTTTCAAGATGGAAAGATAATAGAATATAAAATACCAATAGAATAATCTCGATAAATCAAGAGGAGAAAGTCATGATCGGAGAACAAGAGAGAACAGAAGAACAAAAGCTAGGAGGTAAAAATAACCTAAAATGAGGTAAGAAGTGAGACTCATGAGATAAGCATTTTCAAAACAAGTAAAACACAATTGCAGAGTTGTGAAGCATATTACCAACAGCAAATAAAAGCTGCTCTCCAAAATCAAATCTAGATATGAAGGACAAACACAAAACTCTACTCAAAATATAAAAACAGAAAGCATGCAACAACAAAAAGGAAATTAATAATATGTGAAGAGACAAGAACTCAGAACCACTGCTAACAGCAACAGATGTTTCTAAAGTAAAGAACAAATGGTGAACAATAACTTAAGAACTAAGTATAAGAAAGCATTTTCTAAGAGCAAGTAAAACTTACGTATACTCGATATTTTTGATATTTCAGGGAAATTGCATCATATTTTTGATATTTCAGGGAAATTGCATAAAAGGTATTGTTACCAAGAAACATAGTGTGTTTTTGTTGTTGTTTTTATTATTGGTAGCGGTGGTAGGGGAGGAAGAACTTATTATGGTCCTAAATTCACTGAGACAATTGAAAATGAAGATTCTATTTTACAAATAGATTAGATGAAGACTTTTTATAATGTAAAAGCCAAGAGGCAATGGAGAAATGGAGTCATTTTGGGAGGGAATGCACTTAGAGAATCTTCAACTTAAAATTAAATTGCTGTTCATGTGGATGGCAATCAGAAAATATTCTCAAAGAATGACTCATGAATATCACTCATGCACCATATGGAAAGGAATCACTGGAAGCTAAATAAGAAATAGCCAAAAGACAAGTCAAACTTATTTGCTAACCTTGGCAATATTACACTATAAACAAATGTGAGAAGGAATGCTGGAATTAATTAAAATAGCGATGAGCTGAAATTTATGCAGCAAAATGTAAAATTGAATTCAAGTATGGCTATGGGTTGAAAGTTTGTGTTCCTCCACTACATATGTTGAAATCCCAATGTAACGGTATTTGGAAGTAGGACCTTTCAGAATTAATGAGATTTAAATGAGGTGATGAGGATAAGACTGTAATGATGGGATGAGTATCCTTATAAAAAGATACACCAGGGAGATCAGCTCTCTTTCAAGGCAGTCATTTACAAACCAGGAAGAGAACCCACACCAAAAACCAACCACACTGGCACCCACATCTTGAACATCTAGTCATTCCTCATCTTTAGATGAAACTGATAAATTCTGATAAATGCATATCTATTCAACTAATTAAACAACATGAAAGGCAAATGTGAGTATTAAACAATTTTTAATTCTTGCATAGGTTTGCAGCTCAACACAGTTGATTAAGGATCCTGATAAACCAAACAAACTTAGCAAATTAAAGTTACTTCACAAGTGCAAAGAAATTAGGGATGAAAATTAGAACCTTTAAAAAATACAAGCCGGGCTCGGTGGCTCAGCCTGTAATCCCGCACCTTTGGGAGGCTGAGGTGAGTGGATTGCCTGAGCCCACGGGTTCGAGACCCGCCTGGGCAGCGAGACCTCATCTCTACAATAAATCAAAAAATCAGCTGGGCGTGGTAGCGCATGCCTGTAATTCCGGCTACTTGGAAGGCTGAGGCGGAAGGATCACCGGAGCCCAGCAGGTCGAGGCTGTGGTGGCCGGAGCGGCCACTGCACTCCAGTCTGGGTGACAGAAAAAAAAATACAACATAAATGTGGAAATGCAGCATTTGTCTTTCTGTGTTTGACTTATTTCACTTAGCATAATGTTCTCTAATTTCATCCATGTTGTGAACTACAGATTTTTTTTTCTTTCTGAAGGCTAAGTAGTTGTCCATTGTGTTGTGCATACCACATTTTCTTAACCCATTCATCCACTGATGGACAATTAGGTTGATTTCATAACTTGGATATTATGAATAGTGCTGCAATGAATATGGGAGTGCAGACATTTTTTCAAGTTGCTGCTTTTAAATCTTTTAGATATATACTCAGAGTGAGGTTGTTGGATCTTATGGTAAGCCTACTTTAGATTTTTGAAGGACCTCCATACTGTCTTTTATAATGGCTGTACTAATTTATATTCTCATCAACAGTTTGCAAGGCTTCCCTCCTTTTTCCACATCCTTGTCCATACTTGTCATCTTTTGTCTTTTGATAATAGCCACTCTGTGAGTTTTATCTTGCTGTGCCTTATTTGCATCTTCCTAATGATTAGTGATGTTGTACATTTTTTTATGCATCTGTTAGCCATTTGCATGTCTTCTTTTGAGAAGTGTCTATTTTCGTTCCTTGTCCATTTAATCTTAATCAGAAGCTTCTTGTCTCCCTTTCCCGTATTTCTGGAATTTTATAACAACATCTTCTGTGATATTGAGGGGTCTAGATTTTAAAAACACCAAAATCAACATAACTGAGGATATAGCATTTATGTTTAGCATTTACATCCTGCAACGTGACTACAATTTATAGATAGTTTATAACTGTATTATTGAGTGTTAAGGACTGCGGTAGATACCAAGTAGGATGGATGTACATTAATCAAGATGATCAATGTTTCAAAGGAACCCCAGACGTGAAAAGGTCTGCTGTAGCAGCTTGTGCCTTGTGCTGTAGCTCTTGGGAGAGATTGATAGTGCTATGGGTATTCATGATGGTAAGAACGGGTGATGCTGTGGAAAAAAATTGGCTTAATGACACTGCCTTAGAGTGATGCAATTAAGGGAGCAGTTAGAAAAGCAGAACTGGCAGAGGGAATGGTAATATGCAAGACCGTAATAAAACAGGTTCTCTTACCCAAACACAACATAGAAACAATTTATCCTTTTAAATTAAACCAGAATGATTAAATTAAACTCCAAGAGAAAGTCAGTAAATGATCAATGGTACACGACTACACTCAAGCAAAATGATAATTATTTAAGTAGACTGTAGTGGCCTGAAAAGTTTAAGAAAATTCAGCATGATCTGAATCAAGTTTACATGTCAAAAGACATACACATTTTAGAAGCACAGACAACTGGGGATTTGAGGAAGAGGGACATGGGGACGTGGAAAGTAAAAAGCCAGATACAGTTAACCTCTCAGAGAAGCAAATAGTTGAAATGTCATCCCGCAAGCTACCGGCATTTTTACCTTTTACACCTCTCTCTGAGATGACATGACATAACACTTAGAAGATTTATCTTTTGCTATTTGCTTTTCTTTTCTGAAAGCAAGTGAGAGCCAAAGCAAAGGGACTGTTGTCTGGGGAGTTAACCTTTTAAGTTTTCTCTACAAACTACTTCCTTTTCCCATCAATTCTGAGTTGGGCTTTGATTTCACCCCAAGTTACTAATGATCCGCTTCTATCTGTTATTTCCCTGACAATGACAACTTCTAATCAGCTTCTAAATAAACTCTGGCTCCCCTAGTAAAATAAATGGCAAACAAATTTGCTGCTTTTCCTCGCCTCACTTCCAGTGGATTTAGTCTTGAGGGAAAAAACTTCTTGTAAAGGGAAAGAAAACGATTTTCCACCTTATAATCTTGGAAGAAAAACACCGATATTGATCATGACTCATATTGATCATGATAATTCAATCTCTCAAGAAATTTAAACTGATTTCCTAAGAGCATATATTCATAAGCCTTCAATAATAGAAGAGACCTCCTATTTCTGATCCATAATTTCTTCCTGATGGTCACAAATATTCCCACAGCTTCTACTAACATCTAAACAGTGATAACTATAATTTTTCCACCTGTAATTTATTTGCAGAATTATTTTTACCTATGGGATATTTCCACTTGTATGTCTCATAAGTATTTCAAACACTGAAAAAAGAGATTCTGAAGGACATGCATTTTAGATCTTGTAAAATTATCAGCACTAAGCAGCTACTTATACTACCTGTCAATACTACATTTTGAGTTATACTATCCAGCTATAACAATGAGACAAAGTTATAAACACAAAATTATATTTCAATATTTTTCTCTCTGACCTTCTCTATTTATCATCCATTTATTCACCAGACTAAATCAATGATATTGCAAACATATCGCTAAAATTCTGGCTCTTCCCTCTAGACCCTCTTTTTGACAATGTATGAAGGCCTTCAGATTTGACTTCCTCCTCTGCATCATACCATTCTTTATCAACTCTTGAAAGAAAAAGTCAACTATGCCACTCTTTGGCTCAAAACCCATGGTCTCTGATTGTCAAAGAATAAACCCAAATTTTGTAAAGGCTTGCCCAAGGTGCCCACCATATTAACTATTTGGGATTGGATTGAAGTAGGCACTCATTTGTACTTTCATTATTTTGCAAACCCTGCTCCCTAAACCTTCAGTACATGGATCTCCATCTTTTTTCTTGCTGTCACTCTTAATCCCACCTGTGAATCTCTTTATATTAACATCTCAAGATGCCACGTTGTATTTGAAATTTTTTCTGTCTGACTTTTATAAAGTCTATTTAACCTCAAAACAAAGTTGATAATACTATAAGTTAACCAGGCACAGTGGCTCATGCAGTGATTCCAACACTTAGGGAGGTCTAGGTGGTAGGATTGCTTGAGTCCAGGAGTTTGAGACCAGTCAGAGCAACACAGCAAGTCCTCAGCTCTACAAAAAATTGAAAAAAATTAGCCAGCCATGGTCGTGAATGCCTGTAGGCCCAGTTACTTGAAAAACTGAGGCAGAAGGATCACTTGAGACCAGGAGGTCAAGGCTGCAGTGAGCTGTGATCAAGCCACTGCAATCCAGTTTGGGTGAGAGAGTGAGACTCAAACTCAAACTCAAAAAAAAAAAAAAGTACAATAATTTATTTTGCAGGGGCCCTGAAATAATTGGTTGTAGACTTGAACTCAATTCAAATGGCAAATATGAGTACAATTGAAATATTTCATACTTTTTCATGGAACTCAGAAAACTATTTGTAAAGCATCTAAAATTTTCTCAAGCATAAGCTAAGGTCTCCAGCACTTGTGCTTAAATATCTTTTTGTTCTTGTCTATAGTAAAATTTGGGTTTTGTATTTTAACTTATTTATTTATTGACTTTCATTAGATTGTGAACAAAGACGTTTTTGTATATATAAACTTGTTAAATAACACTTCTTTCAATAAACACTACTTGCTTATCATTAAATAATTTTTTTTTTTTTTTTTTGCATCACTGAAATTATACCCTGAAGTCTGTTAATGAAGAGGGCTTGCTATAAGTTATGCTTGAATGTTTGAAATTTTAGAATCTCTTGCTAAACCCTTCATGCTGATACTGCTCTCTTGACTTTTTTCCTCCATTACCTTATGGATGATGTTACCTAATCTACTCATCTCGCAAATTGCAGGTGTTGATGAAGCATATCCATTTTAATTGAACTGTTAACCCATGGGAGAGTTTCATTTATTTTCTTTTAATAGCATTTATGTTTTTAGATTATTTAGTACCTTTGATTATTTAGAAGAACCCCTTATGATTTATCAAGTAAAATGACATGATTAATGTTGTACATTATCCTTTCTTTAATATGATTTTACAAGTGGAAAGAAGTATCTGGATTTAATCACAAAATCACATTGAACACCAGTGGTGCATGTAAGCAGCTCAGGCTAGTGCTGGATATATCATTTCTCTTGTGATTACAAAAATCTATTGGCTATTCCAATTTTATGAAGATGGTCACCATTTTAACCAGTTTGCAGAAATTAACAAAGATAATAATAAGCTCAGTTAAACATAGTTCGAAAGATCAAGGAAAACTTGGATGTCTGTAATTTTATTTTATTTTAATTATTATTATTATTTTTTTGAGTTGGAATCTCACTCTGTCGCCCAGACTGGAGTGCAGTGGCCGCTCCCGGCCACCGCAGCCTCGACCTTCTGGGCTCCGGCGATCCTTCCGCCTCAGCCTTCCAAGTAGCCGGAATTACAGGCATGCGCTACCACGCCCAGCTGATTTTTTGATTTATTGTAGAGATGAGGTCTCGCTGCCCAGGCGGGTCTCGAACCCGTGGGCTTAGGCAATCCACTCACCTCAGCCTCCCAAAGGTGCGGGATTACAGGCTGAGCCACCTTAATTATTTTTACATGCAGTCTTCAATTTTACGAATAGAGAAATTTTCTATAACTTTCTTAGGAAAAGGAAGTCCATGGTGATCCTTTTAACTCAACAAAATGTTGGCTGTCCTTTGTCCTATCCCCGCCAGCCCTTCTAGGTTCTCCATCTGCAGCCATTTCACTTTTGGTTTTTATATGTGATCTAGTTTTCCATTTAAAGACATATGTGACTATTGCTGGAAATACCCTAAGATAACATTTCTAAGTCCAAGGTAGGTTAAAAAGTCCCAGATCCATGAAGAAATATAGAAGGCCAGCATGGTGGCTCATGTCTATAATCTCAGCATTTTGGGAGACTGAGGAGAGAAAATTACTTGAGCCCAGGAGTTCAAGTCCAGCCTGGGGAACATAGTGAGACCTCATCTCTACAAAAAATACAAAAATTTGCTGAGCATGGTGGGGTGTACCTGTAGTCCCAGCTATTCAGGAGGCTGAGGTAGAAGGATCTGCAGAACCCAAGAGATCGCGGCTGTGGTGAGTTGTGATCATGCCGCTGTACTCCAGCCTGGGTGACAGAGTGAGACCCTGTCTCAAATAGAGGAAGAAAAGAAGAAAGAGAAGGACAAGGACAAGAAATTTGTTATATAGGTGACAAGACAATCTTTAGCGTCAGACTTATTTTAGTTCAATTATATTTACTATATTTATCAGCTGCGAAATCATGAGTAAATAACTGAAACTCCCTTAGTTTCTTTCTTTGAAAAACAATTGCAAATTATATATGACTCACATGATTGTTGTGGTGATTAAATGAGATAGTCACAAGATAAAGTGAGCATCACACTCAGCCAGTATTGTGTTTTATGTTTAGCTATTACCTGTTTTTATAATTGGGACTAAGTTATTTTGTTACATTGTGACACTCTTTCTACTAAAATCATCACTAATCATCATCACCGTCATTCAAATAAATATTAAAATAAAATAGTTGCATATTTTAACATTAAAAATGCAACTGGCTGAAAATAAAAGTCAAAGCAAATGTGCTTATATTTCTCCCACTTTAAAGTTCGCAAACATAGAATAAAATTTTATGTAGTGGAGTAGTACATCATAACAGAAACCTGAAAATTGGAGTTTAAGGTATCAATAGTCCAAAGATTTAGATACATTTTACGCTAGAAGTGTGTTATCCTTCTAATGGATAAAGTTAATTAGAGGTAGCAAAAAGTCACTTTTTGTAGTTGACAGTTGAAGAGACAGAAACCTTTCATGGGGACAAGATTGAGGAGATGAGTTAAGAGTTGTCTGTAGTAAGAATACGCCACACATTCACTCATGCTTGCACGGCATTTGTTTTGGCCTACAGTTTAAGGCACATGCAAATTCTTTAAAGGAGTGAAGTGGTATGCTTGGAAATGACATAGACTCTCAGAAGGTGAGTGAGCATGCCAAATTTTCTTTACTTTTGTGTTAGATTGGATGCTGTGACTACTTCTCCCCTTTTACACAAGTAAAGTTAAGCCTGTCCGTCTATCCTCCTCTCATTCTTATACAGAGATTAAAGATGACAAAACAGGCTTTCTATGAAAAATGGGGAATAAGAAAATAGGAGAGAGTTGATGGTATTTATACACACAGTGGAATTAAAACAGTCAACAAAGGTGATTGAATAAATAGTCCAGAAAATGTCCAGATTATATATCACTTTTCTAAAGCATTCCCACCTAGGCATGACCTTTCAGGATGACCAGAGTAAGTAGAAATTTTAAAAAAATATTTCAAAAGAAGATTAATCTTTTTGCATTTATATTGTTTGTATATACCATTTTTATGTTTATAATTTGGTTTATCCCACAGTAATATAACTTTTGATAAACAGAATGCTTTTGATAATACAAACTTTTAATTGAATTTTTCCATCTTTTCTTCTACATGATTAATTTTGTTTTATTTAGAGAATATTTCTTATAAAAAACATATTACACAATCTCTTACACTTACTACATATTTTTCTATAAATATTCAATAATTATACTTTTTTCTCACTTTTTGGCTATTTACAGAATGTGGCTTGGTACTTTTTTATCTCATACGAACAACATATACACTGGTACAGGTAATTTTTCTTTCTTCAATAAAATAAAAAGTCTCATGCTCTATGAATCTTGTTGAAAATTTGAAATTATATCTGGAATTATGCTGAATTTATAAATATATTTTTAGATGTTTGTATCTTTGTATTTATAAACTTAAAATATTTCTCATTTTAGGATTTTCAAATTTTTTTGTCAAAAATATTATACTTTTTTCCACAAAGGTGTTATGAATATTTTGTTCAATTCCTTTCTTTCTCTCTTTTTTTCTTGTTTTTTCTTTTTCTTTTGGACTGAACATTCCTTGTTGCCCAGGTTAGAGTGCAATGACTTGATCACCAAAGCCTTAATATTATGGTCTCATGCAATCTTTCTGCCTCAGTCTCCCAATTAGCTGAGACTACAGGCACACACCATATCACCTGGCTAATTTTTTAAAAATTTTTTGAGAGAGATAAGATCTTACCAGGCTGGTCTCAAACTCCTGGTTTCAAGCAATTCTCTCCCCTTAGACTCCCCAAATGTCTGGATTACAGATGTGAGCCGTCATGCCTGATCTCATTCAATATATTTCTATATACTCATACTTTTATCTTTACTAATGGGGCCTTGGAAAGATATATGTTTATGTACTATTTGTAACTAATACACAAGAATGTAATCAATTCATCAAATTAATTTTATTGCAAAAACTTGTAAAACTCTTTAATTGAGTCTAATATTTAGTAGTTTCTTAGATAATTTTTTTGGTTATAGTTTTATAATATGTGAAAGAGATTGTTTAATTTCTTCCCTCCTAAATTTTTGTATATTTTCTTTTTGTTTTACTCCACTAATTATTTTTCTTTCTTTCTTTTTTTTTTTTAATAGACATGAGGTCTCGTTATGCTGCCTACGCTGGTCTTGAACTCCTAGGTGCAAGGAATCCTCTCACCTCAGCCTCCAAAAGTGTGGGATTATACTCCACTAGCTATTATTCCCAGTACAAGAAAATTCTTTATTTTTTTTTGAATTTAAATAATCTTTCTTATATTTTCCAATGATAAAGATGGATATAGAATATACTCACCTACTTTCTCTAAATAAGGATGTTCCTTTCTATACTTAGATTGTTAAAAATGTTTTTAAAATATTAATACCTGCTAACAATGAATCCAATAGATTTACTTTTTGCATCTTGATATAATGTTTTCATCTTTTAGTGTTTTAACACAGCATATTGCACTAACTGGTGTTCTAATATAGAAATAACTCTTAGTGTTCTGAGGAAATTCATCTTTCTCCAGAATTTCAATTTTACATATAAATTATTTATTTCATCTGACTTAATTTACAATTTGTGCCTTTCCATCCATTATTGAGATTGTGCTAAAGTATTTCTGTTTAATATACCCTATTTTGTTTGAGTTTCTCAAGAACACCCTGGTCTAATAACAGAGTTGGCACATTGCCTTCAAAGTAATTTATATAACATTTGAGCAAGATAGGTATATTTACGTTCTTTGAAGTTTGTGAAATTTTCTTCTGAAATGTCTGTCAGGAATAATTTTTGGTATGCAGTTTTTTTTTTTTTTTTTTTTTTGAGTCAGAGTCTCATTCTGTTGCCCAGGATGGAGTGCAGTTGCATGTTCATTGCCACCACTGCCTTGACCGGCTGGGCTCAGGCGATCCTTTTGCCTCAGTCTTCTAAATACTGGCATTAGAGGCATGCACTACCATGACTAGCTTATTTTGTTTTATTTTTTGATTTATTGTAGAGACGATATCTCACCAAGTTGCCCAGGCTGGTCTCGAACCCCGAGCTTAGGAAATCCTCTTGCCTCAGCCTCCAAAAGTGCTGGGATTACAGGTTTGAGCCACTGTATCCAGCAGGTATGTAGATTTGTTGAAAAACCTATTCATATATTGTAATAATCATAATTTATTTCACATCTTTTCCCACAATATTTTAATTTATATTCTCAAAGAAATCATCTTTCAAAACTTCTCATATACAAGGAGCATAATTCTTTTTCAAAGCATTATACCATTTGCAAAAGCGTCTATCAGTAACTATCTATAATTTATTTCTATAAATTATCAACTTATTCCTTTTAATTTGTGAGACATTTGACCATTTTACTTGTTACTTCAAATTAAGCATCATTTATATTGTTATCTTCTGCAATCTATCTTTTTTTTAGATGTTAATTCATTATCTTTATTTATTTTAAAGAGGTGGAGTACAATTCAAGGTTAGGTATACTAATGTTCATTATGAGGGTACCCTTGTTGATGAGGTGTGCCCCTCCCTCCCCAGCAGTTTCCTTCAACTGCCTTCTCCCCCCACTCTCCGCCCCTGGTAGTTTCCCACTACTGCCAATCCCTTTCTTATAGTAATTGATAATTGTTCAAGATCTGCTTACGAGTGAGAACATGTGGTAATCTGTTCTTTGTTTCTGTGATATATCACGGAGTATGATAGACTCTAAATTCATCCCAGATGTGAAGTCCTTGTGTTTGTCCTTCTTGTGGCTGCATAATATTCTATCGTGTGTGTGTACCACATTTTTTAATCCAGTCCAACTTCAATGGGCCGCATGGTTGGTTCCATGTTTTTGCTATTGTGAATAGAGCTGCAACAAATATGCATGTGCAGGTATCTTTTTGTTAGAATGACTTGAGTTCCTCCAGGCATATTCCCAACAGGGGTATTGTTGGGTCATATGGAAGGTCAATTTCTAGTTCTTTCAGAAATTGCCAAACTGTCTTCCAAAGAGGTTGCACTAGTTTGCATTCCCACCCACAGTGTAGAAGCCTTCCTTTTTCTCCATATCCTCACCAGTATCTGTTGTTGTTTATTAGTGACAGCCATTCTTACCAGGCTTAGGTGGCTTCTCAATGTGGTTTTGATTTACATTTCTCTGATGTTGAGTGACGATGAGCACTTTTTCATGTGTCTGTTTGACTGCCAGTATATCTTCTTTTGAGAAGTATCTATTCATGTCTTTTATCCACTGTTTAATGGGGCATTTTTTTTTTTGAATTTCCTTTCAGCGCATTTGAGTTCCTTGTAGATCCTAGATGTTAAGCCTTTGTCAGATATACAGTTAGCAAATATTTTTTCCCATTCTGTGGGCTGTCTCCCTGCTCTCTTGATGGTTTATTTGGCTTTGCAGAAGCTTGTCAGTTTGATGAGTTCCCACTTGTCTATCTTATCTCTTATGGTATGAGCACTTGGAGTTCTGAACAGAAATCAGTTGCCAGTTCCAATTTCCATAAGAGCGTCTCTTGCATTTTCTAAGATTTTTATAGTTTGAGGTTTTATACTTAGGTCTTTGATCCATTTAGAGTTACTTTTTGTGTATGGTGATAGATAGGGGTCCTATTTCAATCTTCTGCATGTGGTCATTCAATTTTCCTACACCATTTACTGAATAGGTTCTGCTCTCTCCAGTGGTTGCTGATGGAAGTTTTTTCAAAGATGAGTTGGTTGAGGAATTGAGGCTTTGCTTCCGGAATCTCTATCCTGTTCCATTGGTCTATATGCCTGTTCTTGTACCAATACCAGGCTGTTTTGATTACTGTAGCCTGATAGTAAAGTTTGAAGTCTGGAAGTGTGATACCACCTGCTTTGTTTCTTTTCCTAAGGATTGTTTTGACTATTTGTGGTCGTTTATTTCCAGATCTGAGAAGAATGATGTTGGTAATTTAATGGGTATTGCATGAAATCTGTAGATTGACTTTGGTAGGATGTCAAGGTATTTCTTTTTTGTGTGTGTGACTATTGTGAATGGGATTGTGCTTTTAATTTGGTTTTCTGCCTGCTTTTTGTTGGTGTACAAGAATGCAACTGTCATGCACATTTATTTTGTACGCTGAGACTTTGCCAAAGTCTTATATCAGTGCAAACAGTTTTTTGACAGATTATCTTGGGTTTTTGAGGTTTAGAATCTTATCATCAGCAAAGAGAGATAACCTGACTTCCTCTTCTCCTATTTGGATAACCCTGATTTCCTTCTCTTGTCTAATTGCTCAATTTACGACCTCCGTCAATTTACGACCTCCGTCACAAAGTTTAACAAGTGGGGTAAGGGTGGCAGCCTTGTCTTGTTCCTGTTTTCAGGGGAAATGTTTCCAGTTTCTATCAGTTTGGCTGTGGGTTTATTATAGATGGCGTTTACTATTTTGAGGTATTTTCCTTCTATACCTAGGTGTTTGAGGGTTTTTATCAAGAAGGAATGCTGGATTTTATCAAAAGCTTTTTCTGCATCTAAATATATAATCATGTGGTTCCTGTTTTTACATCTGTTGATCGATTTAATTACATTTATGATCTTGTGGATATTGAACCAACTCTGCATCTTGGGGATGAAGCCTACTTGGTCATGGAGAATGATTTTCAAGATGTGTTTTCGGATCCAATTTGCTAAAATCTTGTTGAGGATTTTTGTACCTGTGTTCATAAGGAATACTGGCCTTTAATTCTCTTTTCTTGTTGGATCTTTACCAAGTTTGGGTATTGTTGGGTATTGGGTATTGGTGTGATGTTAGTTTCGTAAAATGATTTGGGGAGAATTCCCTCTTTCTCAATTGCCTGGAATACTTTCAATAGAATTGGTATCAGCTCCTCCTTGTTTTTTTTTTTGTAGAATTCTGCTGGAAAGCCATCCAGTCCAGGACTTTTTTTTGTAGGCAATTTTCTTAAGACATGGTCATATTTTCTGGGTTGCTATTGGTCTATTTAGGGTCTCGATTTCTTCCTGTTTTACCTGGGGAGTTTGTGTAATGTCAGGAAGTCATCCATTTCATTTAGGTTATCAAGTTTGTTTCAAATTTATTAATTTCTGCACATTTTCAAATTATTCCCTTTATTTTGACTACTTTTATAATTTGTTTATTTTAAAATAATTATAATTTAGAGGAATTTACAAAAATTGCCCAGAGAATTATACACCATTACTAAACTTCCCCCAGTGTTAACACTTTGTAAAACTACAGTAATAGTAAAACCAGGAAGTTGACATTGGTATATACTATTAACTAGACTGCAGATTTATTAAGTTTTACACTAGTTTGTGTGTGTGTGCGTGTGTGTGTGTGTGTGTGTGTGTGTGTGTGTGTGTCTGTGCAGGCCCATGTGATTTTACCTTGTGTGGAAAAATTTATGTAATCACCACCACAATCAAGGTACACACTGTTCCATCACCACAAATAAATTTCTTGTTACTCCTCTACAGTAGAGTTTTACCTTCCCTTCTCATCCCATCCTTTGGAAGTCACTAAATTTTTCGTGTTTTCTAATGTGTTGCCATTTAAAGACTGCTATGTAAGTCGATTAATGCAACATATAACCTTTTGAGATTGGCATTTTTCACCAAAGACAGTGCTCCCAAGATTCATTCAAGTAGTTACATGTATAAATAGTTTATGTATTTCTGTCAGTGACTACAATTCCATGGTATGTGTATTTAGCCAAGTTTATTTACGCACTCATCTACTGAAAGACAGAGTTGTTTCCAGTTTTTGGCTACCATATATAATACTTCTTTGAACTTTCATATATAAGTATTAGCATCAATCTAGGTTGCCATTTCTCTGAGATAAATCCTCAAGACAGCAACTGTTGAATTATAAGATGAGATTATGTTTAGATTTTTAAAGTAACTACCGAATAATTTTTGAGTGGTTGTGCCATTTTGCATTCTTACCTACAATATGGGGGAGGTCCAGTTTTTATTCATTCTTTCTAGCATTTAATATTATCATTTAAAAAAATATTTTAACCATTCTCTCAGATGTGTAGTGATACAGAATTATGATTTTATTTTGCATTTCTCTAATAGCTATGTAGTCAATATATTTTTATGTGCTTATCTGTCATCTATATCTCATCAGTAGTGAATTCTTTTTGCTTTTTTTTCTGTTGGGTTTTTAGAGTTTTTTTAATTTTCATTTTATTATAGAGATACAGGGTACAAGTGAGAATTAATTACGTAAGTAGGCTGCATGCAGGTAAAGTTCGGGCTTCCAACTGGCCCTCATTCTTCCTGGTAGCGGATCAGGTATCCTTTTTGTTGTCACATACTCTCCTTCCTCCTCCCTCTCATCCTCCTTCCCTCCCCTAGCAGTGTCCAGCAACCACCAAGGCTTCCCTGGTGCTCATGTGACTATTATTCAGCGCCCACTTAAGAGTGAGAGCATGCAGTGGTCAGTTCTTTGTGGCTGTGACAAGTCACTTAGTATGATGGTCTGTGATTTTGTTCTTCTTTATGGCTGCATAATATTGTATCATGTACATATACCACATTTTTTTATCCAGTCCACTTTTGATGTTCAGTAGGGTTGTTTCTCTCCTTTCCCCAGTGATTTTTTCTGCTGACTTTGTTGAAGAGTTAGTTGAGACCATGTTTTTTCCCTGAAATCTCTTTCTGTTTCATTGGTTTAGGTGCCTATTCTTGTGGTTTTAGTTACTGTAGCCTTGTAATAAAATTTGAAGACTGGAAGTGTGATACCTCCCACTTTTTTTTTTTTTTTTTTGCTAAGAATTGTTTTGGCTATTGTGCTCTTTTTTGTTTCCATATGAATTTTTTTTATTGTCATTTCCAGGTCCAAGAAGAATGATGTTGGTAGTCTGATGAGTATAGCATTGAATCTGTAGATCATCTTTGGTATCATGGACAACTTGGCAATGTTGATTCTTCCAATATATGAGCAAGGAATGTTTTTCCATTTGTTTGTGTCATCTTTGATTTTTTTGAGCAGTGTTTTGTAGTTTCTTGTTTTAAAGTTCTTTCACTTCTCTGATTAGGCAGATGCATTGTTTTTTTGTTGCTGTTATGAATAAAATTGTGCTTTTTCCTTGACTCTCTGCCTGCTTGTTGCTGGTTTACAGAAATGCAACAGTCTTTTGCATATTGATTTTGTATCCCAAAGTTTTACAAAGTTGTTTATCAGGGCAAGGAGGCTTTTGAAGGACTCCTTGAGTTTTCAAGTATAGAATCATATTGTCTGCAAAGAGGGTAGTTTAAATTCCTCTTTTCCTAGCTAAATACCCTTGATATACTTCTCTTACTTAATATTCCCTCACTTTGGCTAGGACTTCCAGCACTATGTTAAACAGGAGGGTGAGAGTGGTCAACCTTGTCTTGTTCCCATTCTTAAGGGGACTGCTTCCAATATCTGCCCATTGAGAAAAATGTTGGCTGTGGTTTTATCATAGATAGCTCTGACTGTTTTGAGGAATATTATTTCTATGTCTAGGTGCTCAAGAATTTTTGTCAAGAAGGGGTGCTGAATTTTGTAAAATGGTTTTTCTGCATCTAGTGATATAATCATGATGCTTTTGATTTTATATCTTTTAATATGCTGAATTATGGCCTTGCAAATGCTGAACCAGCCCTGCATCCCAGAAATGAAGCCCATATAGTCATGGTGGATGATCATTGAGATATGATGTTGGATCTGATTTGTTAGAATCTTGTTAAAATAATTGCATCTGTGTTCATCAGGGAGATTGGCCTGTAATTATCTTTCCTTGTTGGTTTTTTGCCAAGTCTGAATATCAGTATGATGTTAGATTCATAAAAGGATTTGGGGAGAATTCCATCATTCTCAGTTACCTGGAATACTTTCAGTAAGACTGGTATCAATTCCTCCTTTTATGTCTTGTAGAATTCATCAGGGAAACCATTTGCTCCAGGGTTTTTTTGGTGGGAAGATTTTATATAACTGAGCTGATTTTCTAGATTATTATTGGTGTGCTTAGAGTTTCAATTTCTTCCTATTTCAATCTTGGTAGGTTGTGTGATATCAGAAAGTCTTCCGTTTCATTTAGGTTTTAAAGGTATTTGCATACTATTGTTCATAATAATATTTGATAATCTTTGGACTTTCTTTAGAGTCAGTTGTGACTTCACCTTTTGTATTTCTTTTCTTTTTCTTTTTCTTTTTTTTTTTTGAGTTGAAGTCTCACTCTGTCACCCAGACTGGAGTGCAATGGCACTCCTTCCACCTCAGCCTTCCAAGTAGTTGGAACTACAGGCATGTGCTACCATGCACAGCTATTTTTTTTTTTTTTTTTGATTTATTGTAGAGATGAGGACTCGCCAAGTTGCCTAGGCGGGTCTCGAACCTGCGGGCTCAGGCAATTTCACTCACCTGGGTCTCCCAAAGCATGGGATTACAGGCTGAGCCACCAAGCCAGGCCACCTTTTGCATTTCTAATTGTGCTTATGTGGACTTTTTCCTCTTTTTTTGGGGGGGGTCAATATAGCCAAGGGTCCATCAATCTTATTTACCCTTTCAAAGAACCAATTTTTGGTTTGGTTGATCCTTTCTAGGATATTTTTGTCTTCTATGTCCTGCAATTGTGATTTTTGTCTTGGTGATCTGGATGCTTCTGTTGAAGTTAGGATTTTGGTGATCTTGTGTTTCTAGTTCCCTTAGGTGTGATGTTAGGCTGTTTACTTGTGATCTTTCTGTTTCCTGTGTGTATGCAATGCTATGAATGTTCCTTTTAACACTACTTTCATGGCATCCCACGATTTCTGAAAAGACATGTCTTTGTTTTTGTTTGTTTGCAGGAATCTTTTAATTTTGTCTTTATTTCTGTGTTGACCCAGAAGGCATTCAGCAGCATTAGTGTCCATGTCTTTCTGTGTTTTGAGAGGATCTTGTTGGTTGCAATATTTATCTGTAGTCCACTGTGATCTGAGAAGATGCATGGTGTTATTTCAATCTTTTGAAATTTGTTCATGCTTGATTTACACCTGAGAATGTGATCAATCTTAGAGTATGTTCCATGTGCTTATGAGTAGATTTTATACTCTGTAGTCATTGGGTGGAATGTTCTGTAGATCTCTGTTAAGTCCATTTGGTCAAATGTCCAGTTGAGGTTCTGAATCTCCTTGTAGGATTTTTGTCTTGATTATCTATCTAAATCTGTTAGTGGGGTATTTAGGTCTCCAGCTATGATTATGTGAGAGTTCATGCCCTTTTTTGGTTTACTTGGTGCCTCAGCCTGTAATCACAGCACTGCACTTGGGAAACCATGGCAAGAGTATTTCCTCAGCTGGGGGTTCAAGACCAGCCTGGGCAATGTGGTGAGACATTGTCTCTACAATAAATCACAAAGAAAACTAGCTTGGCATGGTGGCGTGCATCTGTAGTTACAGCTACTTGGAGGACTGAGACAGAAAGATCACCTAAGCTCAGCAGATCAAAACTGCAGTGGCCATGAGTGTGCCATTGCTCTTCATCCTGGGCAACAAGAATGAGACTCCAGCTCAAAAATAAATAAATACATAATAGATAAAACCTGGTGCTCCTTTCTTGGGTGCATATATGTTTAGGATGGATATTTCTTGCTTGTAGATGGAGTCTTTTGTCATTATGTAGTGTCCTTCTGTATAATTTTAAACTTTTGATTACTTGAAGACTATTTTGTCTGATATCAGGGAAGCTACTCCTACCTTCTTCTGTTTTACATTTACTTGAAAGGTTGCTTTTTAGCCTCCAACATTGAGTCTATGGGTATCCTTTGCAGTGAATTGAGTTTCTTAGAGACAGCAGATTGCTATATCATGCTTTTCAATCCAGTCTGCCACTCTATGTTTTTTCAGTGATGCATTTATTACATTCACATTCAGGTTATTATTGAAATGTGAGAATTTATTACATTTAATATACAAACATATCACATTTAATAAACATATATAAATACTTTGGTATTTATATATATTTTTTAATTTTATTTTTGTGGGTGTTTTGTATGCTCTGTTAACTCTGTGTTTGCCTATGCTTTTAGGCTTGTCATAACCATTCCTTTTTTTTCCCCCTGTGTTTAACACCTTCTTAAGAATCCCCTAAAGGACAGATCTGGAGACAGCATAATCTTTTAGGTATTGGACATCTGGGAGGACTATTAATTCTTCATCACTGATGAAGCTTAGCTTGGCAGGGTAGGAAATTCTTGGTGGAACTGCTTCTCTTTAAGAATGTTGCAAATTGGATTTCATTCCTTTCTGGCTTGTAGTGTTTCTGCAGATAAGTCTGGACCATTTCTGATGGGCCTCCCTGGTAGTCTGACCTTTCTCTCTTTCTGCCTTTATAATTTTTTTTATCTCATGCTTACTTTGTGGAGGCAGATTATCCTGTGTTTAGAGGATTGTCTTATCATGTGATACCATTTGTACTTGAATGACTGCATCTCTGTCAAGAGGGGGGACGTTTTCTTGGATGACCTCAGGGAATGCTTGTTCTATGATGTTCTAATTTCTTTTTCTGCTTCAGGGATACTGGTCAGGTGTAGATTTAGCTTTTTGACAGCACCTCAAATCTTTCAAGCTTTGTTCCTTCTTTTAAAGTTTTCTTCCCCCTATGTTTTTTGACACTGGGTTAATTCCGTATTTTGGTCTTCAAGTTCTGAGATTCTTTCCTCTGCTTGGTTGATTCTGCTCCCTATGCTTGTTACTTTGTCATTAATTTTGAGGATGGAGTTCTGTATTTCTATCATTTCAAAAAAGACTTTTTTGAAATTGCCCAACTCCGCCTTTACTTCTTTTATGATTTCATTGAATATCACTTCATATTTCTTTTGGTTCCTGTTTATTTTTGCAATCTAATCTCTAATTTCTGTGGCTGTCATCTGGGGTAGATCGTTCTGTCTCCATTGTCTATGTTCTGATGGTTGTATATGCGTGTGCTGGCTGTCTCTTTAGGATTCGGAGGGTTGCCTGTGTTTTTCTGTCACTTTTTTCTCATTTGTGACAAGTCTCTTTTCCTTCTCTATAATTCTGTTGCTCAGTGAGAGAGGAAAAAGCATTCACTTCTGTTCCTTGCTCCATCCAGTGGTAGATATTCATTGCTTCAGGTTTTCACTCCTGCTGTTAAACTAGTTGGACCAGTTTTCAGCATGTTCTAGAAATATATCCTTTGTCAGATATGTAACTTGCAAGTATTTTATTCTTTTCAGCTTTTCAAGTTTCTCCTATGACAATTTTCTTTTTGGCAAGGCCTAATTTATCTACCTTTTTTTCTTTTATGGATTATAAGAAGTCTTCACCTTCATCTAGGTCCCAAGTCCCAAGTGTTTTCTGTTATTTTTTCTTCCAAAAATTTTTATAGTGTGTACTTAAGCATATAATTCATTTAGAGTGAATTTGTATAAGTCACAAGTTTTAAGTTAAGTTGAAGTTTTTGTTTGTGGTTTTGTTGTCTGTTTGGATGCTTGGCTATGAATGTCCAGCTGCTGGAGCATTACTCATCGATAACATTACTCTTTCTTCAATAAATGACTTGTATAATAATAAGGCACTTTTGCTATCAGATATAAACACTGACATTGCACTGTGTATTAGGCCAATCAGATTCTGCATGATTTATATATTTTCTTTTCATTTTTATTTTCTATTTTTTTCATGATTCTGGAATTATCTTTGTAATGAGGGAAATAAAATACATAGTACAAATAAAAGACAAGATTTAGAATATACTGCCCATTAACTAAATTCTAATCTAGATATAATTCAACTACTGTTATAATTTTAATTCTGAAATTTAGATGAAGAAAAATACTTTGCTGTTCAAACTGGTTTGATCAAAAAGCTTTTGAGATATGACTTTTGAACAATATTAATATTTTAAATTAATATGATTATCTTTGCATTTTAACTTAAGATTTGAATTCAGATATTGTTTGTTCTTTAAAAACTCTTAAATAAATATGCTAGATAGGGCTTAGTGGCTCAGCCTGTCATCCCAGTACTTTGTGAGGCCGAGGCTAGTGAATTGCCTGAACCTGTGGGTTCGAGACCAGCCTGGGCAACCTGGTGCGTGTCTGTAGTTCTGGCTACTCAGAAGGCTGAAGTGGAAGGATCGTTGGAGCCTAGAAAGTTGACACTGGAATGGGTGTGAAAGTGTGTGCCACTGCATTCCAGCCTGGGAAAAGGAGTGAGACTCCAACTCAAAAATAAATAAAATAAAATAAATATGCTAAACATATTCCCAAAAAGTTTCATTGATAAAAAGAAAGCAATTTGTGAGGCTTTTAGATTGGTGCCTAAAACTCAAACAGAATCCATTAAATAAGACAGAAGATATACAAGCATTATGACCTGTTTTTATCATTAGAATGCTGGTAGTAACAAGGAACTAAACAATTATGACAAGCTACATATTCTATGCTTCTTTCCTTTTAGTGAAAGATACTTTCATTTGCATTACCCTCTTAGAGAACAATTCATCCAATATAAAAGCCTCTCCAAAAATGCCCATGTAAATTTTTTCTTGTATGTTTAGTTCACTCCCACAATAACAATTAATTACATGAAACTTCAAGTGAATAAAGGGTGCTATTATCTAACAAATACCTTAAAGTAGGTAACTGCTTCTCAATTTAGCTTTGAAATACTTCCAGAATTTATTTCTATTACTCCTAAATACAATTGTTTACCTTAAGATCATTTACAAAACCAAATTTTCAAATTTTATTTGTAAGCTAAGCTATGAAGTCCTGAGATCCAGTAATATGGTCATTTAAATTAATTAATGTTTACTGATGTTCACTACATTTTATATGCCATATACTACATAATATATTTAAAATTTTCATTTAATTTTTTCACATTGAATAACTAAAACTGTGACATTTGCCCATCTTTCAAACCAGTGAGGTTGGATTTAGATATGCTTATTTAATATCCAGTAAGTTATGAGTTACTAAAATTATTCTAGAATTTTATGAATTTAACATTGCATACATAAGAAACTGGGGCAAAGAATATTTGTGAATTGTTCAACATGAAACAAGTTGAATTTATAGCAACCATTGTATTATTATTATTATTATTATTATTATTTTTGAGTTGGAGTCTCACTCTGTTGCCCAGACTGGAGTGCCGTGGCCGCTCCCGGCCACCGCAGCCTCGACCTGCTGGGCTCCGGCGATCCTTCCGTCTCAACCTTCCAAGTAGTCAGAATTACAGGCATGCGCTACCACAGCCATCTGATTTTTTGATTTATTGTAGAGATGAGGTCTTGCTGCCCAGGCAGGTCTCGAACCTGCGGGCTCAGGCAATCCACTCACCTCAGCCTCCCAAAGGCGGGGGATTATAGGCTGAGCCACCGAGCATGGCTAACCATTGTATTAATAAATGGAAGGCTAACTGAACTCAGCACCATAAAATGAGGCAGCCCCTGGTTTTGTATTTTCCAGTCTTTTGAATCGTCTTCATTGTATTAGACTAAGGCCAGTCAGATTGTTTGAAATGATAGCATTCCAGGAAAGATTTCTTCTGGCATTTTTAACACTACATCACAGTCAGAATCCCTAGAATCTGCCCAGTCCTCTCTTCTTCCTCTGCTGCTCTTCTTTGACTTGGTAGAGATCTCATGTCTCTGAGACATAGAATGGTACAACAAATACTTCTATTTTGGAATTGTGGCTTCTTGGCCAACAAAGCACATGTTTTATAATGGCTTCAATTTTACCTTCCTCTTAATATCCAGCCACACCTATTCTTTTTCTCATACATGTTCTGCATCTCTTTACTTACCATTTGAAAACTTAATTCTCTTTACATTTGCCCCTTTATCTCTCTTACGTTTTAATTTTGAACATCGTCTCAGGTTGTTCTAATTCACATATATTGCCTCACATACCACTGACCATCTGAAGCTAGCAGAATATATTTTTCACTCATAAATGTTCTCTTCAGTTATCATCTATATTGCTGATTACCTATTATACATTTTGATAAATATGAGTTACTACTAAACATATCATAATCAGGATGGATCAAATGGAAACAGAACTCATCTTCTTCTCTCCATCCCCATAACTGACAAACAAAAAATCAAACAGCAATCCTCTCCTTCTCTTCCTTGTATTCTGCCATTCAGAAAAAGGCATTAACTTCTGTCTGGTCAAAAAAGCAGAAGTCAGGGCTTATATTTGTTTTATCCTTTCTAATTTCCCCATATTCAATCAACAAACTCAATTTGTTCAGTAACTTAAATAACTCTTGTATTTTTCCTTACTGTTGGTCTAAATGCTTCAGATTAGTTCATCATATTTATTTTTTTCAAAATCTGGAATATAACCCTAATACTTCCTCACAATTAATTCTTGTCTCTGTTCAAACTATTCTTTACTATATACAAGAAGATAGCTTTGGCTAAAGAGCGAATCTCATCACATTAAACTTCTGTTTTAAATTCAGAAAGGTTTATTTTTTTTGACATTAAAAATAAATTTCAAGAGTTTTATTGTGACATAAAATGTTCCTTGGTTTTATCTTTAAAACAAATTAATGATGATCTTCACCATCATATATCCTATTTTCTTCCCATGTGAGATAGCTGTCCTTCTTTAAACATATTACACATTGTCAGTCCATTTCTGTCTATTAATATCAAATATGTTATGCTTTATGTCAGAAATATCATAAACAATAACAATTCCTAATTGTTTATGATTTTGCCCACCTCCTACCTTTATTCAACAGTCTTCTGTGAACATTCCATGCCAAATGTTTCCCTGATCTCTTCATAAATATCTATTATAGCATTTAATATCCCTACTTGAGATAATTTCCTTTTTAATCTATTATTCCCAGAAGTCTGTGAAGTGTTTAGATACAGGGACCATGCACTATTCATCTTTGAATGCCTCATGTGCAGCTTAGGTTGTCAATTGCTGTAAGTATTCAAGTATTCATTGATTGAATAAATGAAAAAATATACCTCTTGACCTAAAGTAGATTACTCTTTCCCTGTGACAGGAATTTTCATGTCTACCAGACAATGAAGCATGAACAAGATCAGTTTCTGATTTTAGCTTCCTCTTTTCAGAATTCCAAAATGTTCATCTTCTTTCTGACACATTAATTCTTCACATATATTTGCAACATTGCATGATTTTCTTTTATATTCATTTTTACTTCTCTGAACTTTTGCCTTAGATTTATTGAGCTCCAAAAGATCCTTCTCCTTATTTTAAAACAGGTTGGTATTTGTGTATTTTGATCAGTATGGGTCTCAGTAGATGAGTTTTTTTTTTTATTATTTTGGTGGATTTTATACACTAACTATACAAGTGAATAAAAAATGCAGGGTTCTAAACAAAGTTTTTGAATTCAATTCAATTCATATTTAGAATATTTGTAATAGCATAACAAATTCACTCAAACTACTCATACACTCAAAATGTAGCATCTTTATATCTAATAGCTAAACAATCACTTCCATACTCCTCTCTTAACTGGGGAGATGAAAAAAGTAACTCACTAATTAATTATCTCACAATGTCCCCCGATTGAGCAGTCTCTACACTGCAATCAATTCATATTCCTAGTGTTTTTGTGAACTAGTTTTAATAATCTCCTTTTGATGACTCCGTCTCCTTCAGGTGAGTGATCAGATGTCCTAAACTGCCTGCTCGTCTCCTGGATGGTTTGAGATAGGGGAGAAGCCTTCAGTATCCCTGCTGAAGAGTGACTTTTCTGGTCTATGATGGTCTATGTTGACCTCGTCATTGAATTTATGACTACTAATTTGCAACCTGTTCAATCCAGTCTTTTGAGAATTTTAATGGTACCCATTGCCATGGTCTATGGACTCAAAAATTTGCACCAGCATAAAAGAATTCACATTCTCCACCTATTTTCTGCACCAGGCCAGCTCTCTAAACCCTTCCATGTTCCCTCACTGTGACTTTTTGTAGTATTTGGAATGTGTGCATGCTGTCAGTTAGGCTACATATTGTGTACTCTCTCTTCAAGGACTTACTGGTTGTAGCATGGAGACTAGGAATACCACAAGCAATGATTTCTTTCTTTCTTTCTTTCTTTCTTTCTTTCTTTCTTTCTTTCTTTCTTTCTTTCTTTCTTTCTTTCCTTTCCCTTCCTTCCTTCCTTCCTTCCTTCCTTCCTTCCTTCCTTCCTTCCTTCCTTCCTTCCTTCCTTCCTTTCTTTCTTCTTTTTATTTTTTTATTGAGTTGGAGTCTCACTCTGTTGCCCAGGCTGGAGTACAGTGGCAAACTGCCCACCACTACCACAGCCCTGGCCTGCTGAACTCAGGCAATCCTTCCATCTCAGCCTTCCAAGTAGCTGGAATCACAGGTGTGCACCATCAGGCCGGATTATTTTTATTTTTATTTTTTATTGTAGAGACAAGGTCTCACCAAGTTGCCCAGACTGGTTTTGAATGCTTGGGCTTGGGCAATCTTCTCATCTCGACCTCCCAAAGTGCCAGGATTACGGGCTTGAGCCACCATGCCCGGTAAGCAATGCTTTCTAATCAAAGCATGCCCTTACTCATCTGCAGCTATCCAATGGAAAAAAAAATAAAAGAGCACACAGGTGGGCATGCCTATCTTTTGCCTTTACTGCAGTCCTCTGCATGAAAACCCTTGCTTTCTCCCCTTCCTCTTTCTCTCATAGAAGATGTCCATTACATGAAACACCAAGGCGAAATCCTGCAATCATGGTTCTTGGTACATCACTAGCATGCTAATTAATTTAGAAATTTGTCTTTTCTCTTAATGATTCCCTTAAATGATATTATTGCTATGCTTATACAAGCACAAGAATTGTTTGAAACGTATGCATAAATGACTGCATTTTAGTTCTAGGTAGTATCAAGTATCCATTGATAGGTCATAAGGAAGATATAAGTCAAAAAGGTGTGGAAGATTCTAGAATAAATGAGTAAACATGTACAAATACGCTTTACCAGTATACACATTTCAATGGCTTTTATATCCTTGTAGTGGATACAGTGGTGTTTTTCAAAATAAAGGTACTCAGTCTTTCCAGGTGCTGGAAATATATCACTTGTTAATGGCACAGGATGGATTCTCTATCCATTGGCTGATCTTGGCTGAAGGAAGCTGTCTCTTCTGAGGTAATTATCTCTCTTTGGGTCAGGCCCATATTCAAATACTGGTTGATGTAGCAAACAAAGGCAAAGTCTTTTTATTTTAAAACAATTCTGAATGGCTATCCCAGCTGTAGCTGCCCATACAATCTGCCAAAACTTTAAAAGCAAATTTACTTCAGTTCAGCCTTTTCCTCTGTGAAAGCCAGCTTCTCCCATTTCCTTGTGGGTGTTGTTCTGAGAGGTATCCTCAATCAATTCCCTGCAAATGAACCTCCTTTCAGACTGTTTCCCAGAAAATCTGACCATGATAGTAAAAACAGAGATTTTGGAGCCAGATTGCCTACTTTGGTCACTGCATCATCATATACACCATATTGCTCTAACCAAATCTGTTTTCCTCACTCACTCACACTTTCCCCCAAAGCTCTTCTCAGTAATCACCTCATGCATACAAATCTATGTTAGAGTCTGTTTCCTATGAAAACTCATCTATGGAAACCCATCACACTTTGGTTTTAGGCATTGTAAAAGGAACAAAACATTGCACAGGTGAGAAATTACGATAGCAATCCCTTAAGTTTTCACAGTAATTCTATACTTTGCCAAGCAATTTGGCACTAAAATTCCTGGTTTGATCTGGCTGAGTAAAATAATATAAAATATTGAAAGAAACCAAGTAGCAGTATTTGCTGAGGATTAATCTGTGGTGGTAACTTGAATTTCTGTGTATTAACCTACACATTCTCTTTTGATCTGAGAAATATGTTGATATTACTACCATAGAAATAAGTAGCAAACAGGTCCAATGACAATTCAATCTCCCTATTTCTTGCAAATATTCATCTGGCAAAGTTGAACACATTGAAAATCACAAATAAAGAGAAGCATGTCTTAGAGTCAGTGATTCAAGATCCAGAAGAAAGCATTTTATACTCCCTTTTGAATATCTAGCTTCTGTGAATTAGTAGAAAAAAGATAGAAGGAAGGAAATAAAATCTGAGAAGAAAACAGGCAATGGGAAAAAATGAAATAATTATGCATGGAGCAAAATGTGTAAAGAAATTAAAATAAATTCACAGAATCTACACTGGTGTTAGTAAAAAACTAATGTAATACTGCAAAAGACAAAAGTTGTCAGATGAAAAACAAGCTTAAGAAGCTTTACCTATATTAATATTTAAGCATGTATACGAATATTTAAGCAAAAAATTGAAAATAACATATATGAAGATAAAATTGAAGAGTTGATACAAAGACCATTTATGAATCTGATTGTTCAGAAAAAAATGATTAAAAAAATAGAACAGATAATGTGTTTTTGTACTAAAGAAAGCCTTTATAGGAATATTGACATAGTCACTTAAGGTAAAACAAAATCAATTTTAGAAAAACACACAAGAATTTATTATTGCAATGTTTAATAATTATAATGTTGGGGAATAATCAGATCATTTTTGCATTTCTTGATATCACACTTTTTTTCTGAGTGACTTTCACAACAGATAGCCATTTATGTTATCTAATTTTTGCAAAAATATTCGTATACATGTTGGTTTTTTTAAACAAATGAACATGAAACTCTTCACACTTATTATGAAATGGTTAATTTCAGGTGGTTCTAGTGGCTTATGTCTGTAATTATAGCACTTTGGAAAGCAAAAGCAGAAGCATTGCTTGAGGCCAGGAGTTCAAGACCAGTCTGGGCAACATAGTGAGACCTAGTCTACAAAAAATTACAAAAAAATAGCCAAGTAGAGTGACACATACCTGTAGTTCCAGCTATTTAAGAGGCTGAGACAGAAGGATTGCCCAAGCCTAAGAGGTCAAGACTGCAGTGATCCATGAGTGCTATTACACTCCAGTCTGAGTGACAGAGTAAGACCTGACTCAAAATAAAAACAAAAATAAAAATAAACAATTTACTGTGCAATGTCATTGACAAATGGAAAATTTAATTATATAGGAAACATTGTCTCAAAATATTGAGCCATCTCCTATAAACCTACAGACAGCATATTGCTAAACAGACAGAAGTTGGAAGAATTTCCCCTGAAAACCAGAACAAGACAAGACTGCTCACTTTCACTCCTCCTGTACAACATAGCGTTGGAAGTCTCAGCTAGAGCAATCAGACAAAAGAAGGAAATCAAGGGAATCTAAATAGGAAAAGAGGAAGTGAAGTTATCCCCTTCAGCAGATGACATGATTCTATACCTTGAAAACCGAACAGATTCTGTGAAAAACCTCCTTACACTGATAAAGGACTTTGGCAAAGTTTCAGAGTACAAAATCAATGTGCAAAAGACAGTCACATTTCTCTACACCAACAACAAACAGGGAGAGAACCAAATAAAAAGAACAGTTCCATTCATAATAGCCACAAAAAAACAAAGTGGAATACTTTGGCATATCCCTGATCGAAGAAGTGAAAGATCTTTACAACGAAAACTACAAAAAATTGCTCAAAGAAATCAAAGAAGACACAAACAAATGGAAAAATAGTCCATGCTCATGGATTGGAAGAATTAAGATTGTTAAGATGTTTATCCAAAAAGGCAGTCTACAGATTAAACACAATACCCGAGAAATTACCAACATCATTCTTCTCAGACATGGAAATGACAATACAGAAATTCATCTGGAAGCAAAATGACCAAAAATAGCCAGAACAATCTTCAGCAAAAGAAACAAAGTGGGAGGTGAGGTATCACACTACCAGATTTTAAACTTTGCTGTAAGGCTACAATAATCCAAACAACCTGGTATTGGTACAAGAACAGGCATATGGACCAATGGAACAGGACAGACATTCCAGAAGCAAAACCTCAATTTCTCAACCAATTCATCTTCAACAAAGCATCCACCAGCAACCACTGGGGAGAGGAGAACCTATTCAGAAAATGGTGTGGGGAAAACTGGCTGACCACTTGCAGAAAATTGAAAAATTGACACCTACCTAACACCATACACAAAAATCAACTCTAAATGGATCAAAGATCTAAATGTAAATCCTCAAACTATAAGAATATTAGAAAAGGCAGGAGACATGCTCAAGAAAATTGGAATAAACAACCAATTTCTGATGAAAACCTTCGATACCCATGCCATAAGAGATAAGATAGACAAGTCGCACCTCATCAAACTGGAAAGCTTCTGCAAAGCCAAAGAAACCATCAAAGGGTGGGAAGACAGCCCACAGAATAGGAAAAATATTTGCATTATTGTATATCTGACAAAGGCCTAGTGTCCAGAATCCACAAGGAACTCAAACATGCTGAAAGAACAAACAGCGTTATTAAAAAGTGAGCAAACAATATGAATAGACACTTCTCAAAAGAAGATATACCAGTAACCAACAGATACATGAAAAAATGTTCAGTCTCATTAATCATCCAAGAAATCAAAACCACACTGAGATATCACCTAACTCCAGTCAGATGGCCCTTATTAATAACTCCAAAATTGACCAGGCTCGGTGGCTCAGTCTGTAATCCCAGCACTTTGGGAGGCCTACGTGAGTGGATTGCCTAAACCTGTGGGTTCATGACAAGCCCGGGCAACTTGGTGAGACCTCGTCTCTACAATTATTCAAAAAAATTAGCCAGGCATGGTAGCACGTGCCTGTAGTTCCAGCTATTTGGAAGACTGAGGTGGAAGGATCGCTGGAGCTCAGCAGGTTGAGGCTGCAGTGGCTGTGAGCGTGCCACTGCACCCCACCTGGGAAATGGAGTGAGACTTCAACTCAAAATAATAATAATAATAATAACTCAAAAATCATCAGATGCTGGAGAGGATGCAGAGAAAAGGAATGCTTCTATGCTGTTGGTGGTAGTGTAAATTAGAACAACCTCTGTGGAAAACAGTGTGGTGTTTTTGAAAAGATCTAAAAATCAACCTTCGTTACGACCTAGCCATCTCTCTTCTAGGAATATACTCAGAGGAACCAGCATCATTTTATAAAAAAGTTTATTGCAGCACTATTCACAATAATAAAAGCATGGAACCGACTGTGCTTCCCATTGAAAGTGACCTGGATTAAAAAAAAAAAAAAAAAACTGGTACATATACACGATGGAATATTACGCAGCCATAAAGAAGGACAAAAGTATGGACTTTGCAGCATCTTGGATGGATTTAGAGTTTATCATACACTCAGTGATCTATCACCAAAACAAATAACTGAGTAACACACACATATTCTCACTCATAAGTGGACCCTGAACATTTATCATAATATTGCAAGAAAGAGATTGGCAATAGCAGGATATCGCCAGGGGAAACGGTGGGGCACAGATAACATCAATAAGGGTACCTAATCCTGAACTGGATGAAGTGAAATCCAGTTGGAGGCCCAACTTATCTGTATATTGATCACTTATGTACCTAATCTTGAATGGTACCCCACATCTTTAAGATAACTTTCCTAAGTTTTTATTTATTATCTGTATTTTTTGTTAAGACTAGAAAATGTAGTTTATTTAGAAAGTAAATGATAGAGAGAAATAGGGGATATTCACCTCCCCAAGGAAGGGGAGGGGGCCAAAGCTAGGAAACCATGATGGCCATAGCTCAAAGAACACATGATCTGGCCAGTGCGTAACAAAACAATGGCCTAAATAATAAGTTCTTTAAAATGTGCTACAAGAAAAAGATTGGCAGTAGCAGGACATTGCCAGGGGAGGGCAAGAGTGCATAAAATCGATAAGGGAACTTGATCCTAATCCTGCAGAAGTGAGGACGGTTGGGAGACCCAAACTTCACCTGTACATAGACCACTTCTGTACTTAATCCTGAATTGTACCCCACATCTTTAATATAAAATATTTTTTAAAATTATATAGGGAGCCGGGCTCAGTGGCTCAGCCTGTAATCCCGCGCCTTTGGGAGGCTGTGGTGAGTGGATTGCCTGAGCCCGCGGGTTCGAGATCGGCCTGGGCAGCGAGACCTCATCTCTACAATAAATCAAAAAATCAGCCGGGTGTACTAGCGCATGCCTGTAATTCCGGCTACTCGGAAGGCTGAGGCGGAAGGATCGCCGAAGCCCAGCAGGTCGAGGCTGCAGTGGTCGGAAGCGGCCTCTGCACTCTAGTCTGGGTGACAGACTGAGACTCCAACTCAAAAAAAAAAAAAAAAAAAAAATTATATAGGGAACATATATAGGGAACATTTACTTAATATATACTGAGATTATATCTAAACAATTCCTTTAAATCTGATTATAAAAATAAAACCAATTGTTTAAATGTACTTTTAAAAGGGGATGTATAGTGACAAAATAATAATGGAATAATAGTCTACCAGTAATTCTTTATTGGATGCCTACATTGTACAGGCATAATTTACATGCATCTTATATGACCTTTATTATGATATTACCATGTCTATGTTTCTGCTTTACATGTGGATAAAGAAAGCTGACAAAGGTAATATTTTCCCCCCAATAAATATAATGTAAAAAATAAAGAAACATATTTCAAATCATGAGTTGTTGGACAAAAAAAATCCTATAACTATTTTTTTCTATTTGGCTGATTCATGGGACACATGATAACTACAATACACAAAGTCTTTTTTTAAAAAATAGAATATTATGCTTCATATATAAAAAATTAAAAGCATCATTCCTTTCTCCACACTTACTAGAGGAATTTTCAAGACAGTTATTGTTAATATTCACGCTATCTCAAATTTCCCTAATGACACAATCTTATATCTTTTTTTTTTTTTTTAAGATATGAGGTTTTGCCAAGCTACCCGGTCTGGTCTCGAACCCACAGGCTCAGGCAATCCACTTGCCTTGGCCTCCCAAAGTGCTGGGATTACAGGCTGAGACACTGAACCTGACCGTATATCATTTTAAATTGGCGATCTTTTCATTATTTTATGTAATTTAACCTGATTCCTTTTTTTTTTTTTTTTTTTTTTTTTTTAGTGTTTTCCCTTTTTTCTCTTTTTGACTTGTCTCAGTAATGGCCAGTGCCATTATTTTCCAGGGCCCATTGGCTTATTTTTAACTAATTAGAATGTAGCCAAAGTGTATCTCCTTGCTTATTTTGTGGCTACCTGCTTCTATAGTCTATGCATCCTATGAACACATGATAACATCTTTTCAAAGCACAGTATCCATGTATCACCCTGTTTTCTATTCTATAATCTCCTCTACTCAGCCTTCAATGCTGTGATCTATTGTTCTCCCAACCCAATTTATCATCATACTTCTTGTTAGATCTAAACAAGAAAGTAGTGACGTTTAATGCACAGTGCATGCACTTTGAGGGTGGGGAGACCAGAGTTAGAACTCAGGATTCACTCTTGACCACTGTGAGATACAGAGACCATTTGAATGTTTTCTCTTTAAGGAATATTGTTTTTCAAAATTGGTATTTTAAAAAACATTGCAACATTGCAATTTTTTAATGAAGAGCAAATTTTGCATCTTTCTATTACCAGTTTTCTTGTTGTGAGAGCTTGATAAATGCTAATTAACTTCAAAACTGAATTCATAGTTCAGTTGTGAAAACTTTACTCTTAAATCATTATTTTCTTATTTTCTCTCTCCCTGTGTGTGTGTGTGTGTATGTGTGTGTGTGTTTCCCAATTCAGGAAGTCAGGCTTTAAAGGGTTTCACAAATACTGGCAATGTATTAGAATATTTACAAAAACTATTCAATTACTACTTTTATGATAATAGTCATGCCAATTTTATAATGGTATTCAGTGTTTAATATGTATTTTTTGTTGTCTTTTCTGTCATTTTTAACTCAGATCCTTAGGTTCTGCTAAATGAATACACAAAAAAGTAAATGAATAAATACGTGTTTTGAAACTAAATTATTGAAGGAAAATACTCTTTGTACCTTTATTGTTGCTATTGCTTTAGCTTTTGACATTGTCACTGCTGAGAAAGAAACATCTATACCCCCTCCTAATGTAGCACATTTATAAGAAATAACAGTTCCGTTTATAAAACTTTTTTGAAAGCTTTGGGTCAGAGTACAATTTCATTTTAAAGCTGTCATTTAAGAATACTCAGATGTACATAATAAAAACCGACATTTCATAGTATCATCTACTTTTACAAAAGAATTTTTATTATTGTTCACTACTGATGTCATATTGAAAGATAATAAGACTTAAAAATTCTGAACTTTACATGAAAATGGAAACTTTTCTATTATGTATTCGATGCTAAGAAGCAGCCCTTTTTAAGGGAACAAGGGATATTGGAATAAATTTCAATAGTTTCCCACCCTCTGTATCAAGAAATATAAAAACACTGTAAACTGTTATTGTACTACTGAATAAACCATCCAGAGAAATTTATTAAGAATGTATAAATAAATCTTAAAGAAAACTACTGATGTGCTCACTTGTTTGTGGTACATAGGTAGGTAGATACGTAGACAAATCAGTAGATAGATAAAGAATACTACTAGTGTTAATTTACCTATTGTTTGCCATGAGGATCTTTGGTACTTATATGCTGAATTCTGAATCTTACTTTTGAAGAAACAAAGAGGAAAAGGTTTATCTTAACAGAGTCCACTGACAAAATCATATTTTAAAATTCCTATGCAGTATTTAAAAACCTTCTTTATAGTTTTCAAGAAAAGCATCTGCATTTTTAGATGAGATTTTGAAATGTCTAAACTCAATAAAATGGAAAAGATAATGTCATTCATAAAATTAAGGCTAAAATCACTTAAAATAATGTCTGATTTTTTATTTAGTTTTATTTTTATTGATTTATTGATTTTTTTCTGTTTGTTGTTGCAGGTTGATTCAGATTTCTGACTTCCACAACCTTACCACTTAGAGGTAGATCTAGCCCCCAAAAGTGAGTGTTTTAAAGATACAAGAATTGAATCATTAGAAATATTTATTTACAATTTCATTTGTCCAAGATTGGAATGTTCAGCTTAGGGGAAAAAATGCTTCCTCACTGAGAGTAATAAAGTAAAAATCAACATATCTAGTTGGGTGGTATTTTTTGTTTTGTTTTTCTGTAAAATGGCAGTCATGACAGTGAGATAATTTCATGCCCTCTGTAACAGATCAAATAATATATTTTGTGTGGTTCAATTTCAGAAAATATTTTATCACTGCAGGTGAATTTGCATGTTTTCTGCTGTCATAACAACAACAACAACAACAAAAATATATATATATAAAAGCAAAAAACAAACTGGTAGTTGTTGGTATGGAAAGAAGGGGACATATATGAGACATATTATAAAAATATGATGGATAGATTTCATCTTTTCAATGGTCAGTGTAGGAAAGAAAATGCACTGACGAATTCAAACTTTTTGGCAACCCCAATAGAGAACACCACTAATCGTATTTTCACCTACTAAAATAATGTGTTTTGTTCAATCTTAATGCTTTTTTTTTTTTTTGGTGGTAAAGTTAAGAGTGAACCCTCCATAGGCTTTATAAATCCATGTATTATGGAGAGTGTTGGTTCTGTTCAATAATATGTGCTCATACAACTCTTTTTCATGATTAAAAAAACAAAAAACACCTGTGATAATATGGTTTTAGAATACTTTCCAATATTCCAAATGAATAAAATTTGAAGTCTTTGCCTGAGGTAAAAATGCATACCTCAGGAAAAGAGTTAGATGTGTTGGTGTCTTTGCACTTTACTGTTGCTGTACATCACATTTATGAAGACATAATAAATAGTCTTAATAGAAAAAGGGCAGTTAGAATAAAATAAAGTGGTCCATCAAGTGCTCAGCCCAAGTTTATTACTGCAATGGACTTGGGTTATAATTACCAAGAGAGGAGAGAATAACTATAAGTTATTTTGATGTAAAAAAGCATATTATACTAAGCCAACACAATAACACAATTTTTATGAACCACAATAATTACACTGAAGGATCGTAGAAGTGCATTTTTCTAAAAGAAGAAGGTAGGTGTTGATAAACCACCATAGAATTTTACAGTTGCAATGAACAAAAATAATTGTCATGGCAAAATAATAAAGTGCATTAAATTTTGTCGCAATGCTTGAGAGAGATTAAATTATAAAATTAAAAAATACTTATTAAATAGTAAGGAAGGTCTTACATTGTATTAAATGTCTTTATTTTGAAATGACATGTTTCTATAGAAATTATCTGTATATTCAATGCTGCTTATTATTTTTCATTGTAGTATGTGGGAGATTGTTTCTGTTGCTGAGAATGCTTTTCTGTAATACAGTGAATTAATATAGGAGAAAATGACTTGTAAGTAAGTGTCTATTAAAATATCTACTTTATAAAACTCTCATTAAGAATTGATCTCAAGCTACTATGATTTTATCAATATATTTGATTTCACATTTGGAATCTTAGAGAAACGTCAAATGTTATCACCGGTTACTTAATGTCTGGTAACTAATAAAACCATATTAATACACATTTGAAGCAAATGACAGGCTGTTAAAAAAGAACACAGGGCCAGGAATATATCATGATAGGATCACGCCATTATACAGGGACATCATGGTAAGAGGTATGAATTTGTATGAACACTATTTATACAAATCTGACTACAGGTTACATAGTCATAGTTGACAGACCAGATTGATTATTAGGAAAAACTGCTGATATAAAACAGTTAAATGTATTAAGTTTAGTGATAAACATGTAGTTTTATAAATGTAAATAAAAATTTTAAAACGTTCTTTAAGTATACCTGTCAGTAAGAATTTTTCTCAGGCAAAACAATAACTAGAGACTCAGACATTATAAGTTGATAAAGGATTGCACTATTTAGACATTCTTGCAACTACCAAAAGAGGGAAGTCCTGGAATAGAGTTTAGGAAGATGTGTAGAATATTTAAAATTTCACAGAGAAGGGCTGAGGGGAAGGCACTGACTCCAAGTTCAAACTGGACGAAGTACCTGACAGTTTTAATCTCCAGTGTCAATCAGAGAACATCATGACTTGCAGGGCAACTTGTACTGAGATTGGATGCAACTTATTCTTCTGCTGGTTTTCAGGAGCTGGGGTTTGTCTATTTGTTTGTATAATTGTTATCTGATGTCTATGGAAGTTAGCTTTGTTTCTTACAGTCTTCTGGCCCTTGTGTCTGCTGATGAGGCCCTATCAAAAAAGGTTGGTATGGGCCACAGCCATAGCTGGATATCCAGTTCAATTAGAGCTGAACAACATTTTGACAATATTAATTTCCCTTTCTCTGGAGGGAATTTGTATACTAAAAATATAATAAACACTAGAAAATATGTCAAATTATACTTTAACTGTTTTCAACTTCCCAAACCACTAGGACTAACATAAATAGTAACATTAGAGAAATAACAAAATAGTAACATTTCAAGGAAATATACACACAATCGTGGTATGTGATGATACCCACAAACTATCCACTGCTTCCATGACCTCTAAAATCTTCTGAAGTGAGGGAGCAACAGTTATTAAAAAGGAAATGGAAAGGAGAGGCAAAACATTTGCAAACCTTGTCTATACCACAGCAAATCAGTCGATGAGTTTGTGAGAGGGAGCACATGAAAAATATCTGTGCGTTTGATTTCATGTAACACACTAAAAATAAAAATCTCATTGCTTTCCACATTTACTAAATAAAAACTAATTAATCAAGTCACTATATGATCCATTTACATTATTATCCATTATTCTTTTAATTTTGATGATATAAGTTCATTCTTTCTCATTTTATCTGTTTCATAATTTCAGATTCACTAAAGCTGTGAATATAACAGCCAACATTTGTTTTCAGTTTTCTTACAGTTAAGGGTTCTCTAAAGAAACACAATCTTACTTCATTTGCTTTTTTCCCCAGTAATGCTGTTGCTATGCCTATCCTAAGAAGCAAATATATTCACTGTGGTAGAGGGGTAGGAGGTGAAAAGAAAACAAATTAAAAAAAAAATCTAAGAAGATTCAATTGTATGATGATGTGTGTGTAGTGCATAGAATATTTTCTTATCCATAATCAAGAACATAAATAAGTATCAATCTGATACTATGAAGTATTTTAAAACATTTAGATGAATGTTCCCAAAACTCTTCCTTTTTTCTTTTTTAAAATAATAGTGTCTAAATACCAGATTCTGTGGTAACATTTGCTATAGATGCTACTAATTTTATCAGGAGAAATATATACAAAGGTATAATGAATTCATTTAAAATTATTCACATCTGTCAATTTATAATTTTCACACAGCAAGGAATGAAAACTGAGATTTGCATCTCATGTCAGTATAGACAAGAATGGTCTCTTTATTAATATTGCATTTATCTACACAGCTTAAGGAAACCAAGGAGTTTGTAGTTGAAAATGACATCTTCTGACATATTTTATTCATTCTTTCAGCAAATGTTTATTGAGAATCTACCCTTTGCCAGCACTTTGTTAAGTTCTGGAAATAGAAAAGAGGAAAATGGGGGAGCAAGGGTGGGATGAGGGGACCCGAATGAGTGAAACATAGAAGAAAGATAAATAGAATACTCAAGAAAGTTACAAACGTGTGGGAGAAAAAACAAATCAGAGTGCGGTATGACATTTTGGAATAAGGGTGGATTTCAAATTTAAATACGTGCTTGAAAGTTATGAGAAAGCTAACCCAAGAGTCTATCTGAGGATAGGCATTCAGGCAGAAGGAACTGTAGGTGTAAGAACAGCAGGACGACTAGCGTGGCTGACAGGGAGGGAGAGAGGAGGAGGACGTGAGGTAAGAAAAATAGCAGGGCTTTAAAAATGTCATGAAAATGGGGAGTCGCTGTAGGACTTTCAGAAAAGCAATGGCAAGATTCAGATTACATTTTCTCAGGATCACTCTGCTCTTTGAGATGAGAATGGTCTGAAGGATTGGTGTCAGTGAGGGAGGTGGGAAGAGATCCAGTTAAGATCCTCTGACTACAATGCGGTGAAATTGGAAGATGGCAACAGGGTGGAGAAAATTGGCAAAATTATGATTATTTTTGATTTTTCCAATAAAATAAGAAAAATGAGACTGATGGGCCATCTAAAGTCTTGAACAAAATGCATCTAATGGAAACTTCTATGTTGACCCTTCAGAAAGTATGAAGATGATGAGACTGTCGAAAACGCCTGCTTAGACTTAAAAAAAAAAAGAACAATAATCATTCTCCACTTCCTCACAGTCAGACCTATTCAGGGAAGAAATTGGAGAAATCTCCGTTTCAACCTCATGCTGGTCTCACAATCAAATACAAAACTGGCGCACGATAACCTGCACCATTGGCTCTGATCTGGGTATTGGTCCAACAATTGCAGTTTCCTTTTTCCTACACTTTATTTCACTTAAACTACTTGAAAGCATAGCATATATTAAAAAATTTTTAAAAAACATGTATTTACAGCTCAACACATTTTTACAAAGTAAAAACACTTAGTAACTACCACCCACATCAAGAAACAGATATTGGCAGTATCTGAGAACTCCCCTCATACCCTAGGCATTTTCAACTCCAAATAAACTTGTTTTGAATGCCACATTAATTTGGCCTGTTTGCACATTATGTACATACATACTCCCATATGTACTCTTCTATGTCTTTGTGTTTGTTGGTTTTAATCAACATCAAATCTGTGAAATTCATTCTTTTTACGATGGATAGTTTGTATATTTTAATTAGTGAATAATATCCATGGTATGAATATACCACAATCCATTTATTCCTTCTACTGTTAGTGTTTGAGTTGACTACAGTGGACTATAGCGTGACAAGGAAGAATGATGCATACATAAAAGTTTATTAGTATTCATTCTAGATTTTAAATATGTTAAACATTATAGTACAGCAAAAATACATCAAATGAATATGAGGTTTTGAAAAAATGTGAAAACATGTGTGTCAGAGGCCAGGATGCTAATATGACTAATTGTTGATTTCATTGTGCCCAATGAAAGATTGCAACCATTCTACACAGTGGCTGAAAAGAGAGAGAAGTCCGACTAAATATTATAAAAAGGTAAAAGGTTCAACCAAAATATGCAAGGAGACCAAACAGAACTAATTTCTACTGCTTGCACTGACATGGCCAGAAAGTAAATGAATGGTTTTCTTTCCTTCTTTATCCTGATAAGCGTTAGTAACATCTCCAGATTCTAGAGCTACGTACTAGTAATAATAAAAATTATCATCAAAACCTCAACATGGTTGGGAACCATTTGGAAATTGGGAAACCACTTAGTCAAAATATAGCCTCAAACCAGTAGCAGAAATGCTCACCTTCTAGGTGATTGTTAAAAGATACTGTGACAACTAATTTTATGACACCAGGGAAGAGAGGAAAATTAGGTAATACTAAAAGGACTGGATATTGATCTATTCAGTCCAACCTAGACTCAATTCAATAAATAAGATAGTCACCTAGAAGTATTATCTTCCAGAGAAAAATCTTGAAACATTAAAAATATAGCAAATTAGAATGAAAGAATTATTTTGATTACTGATAGTGAGAGTGAGTGAACCCCCGGAAAAGAGAGTAGAGAAAGATCTTTCACTCTTGCACTCTTTCTCAATGTGCTCTCCCTTTCCCCTCCTCTCTCTCCCCTCTTCCTCCTTCTCTCTCTCTCTCTCTCTCTCTCTCTCTCTCTCTCTCAAGCACATGCTTTCTCTCTGCAAGTACATTGCTGTTATATCTTACCTTTTGCACTGAAAAACTGTTGGGAAAAATAAAAAACTATCTGAATTCTATGCTCATTCAATTCATCAGGTGAAAGATTTTATTAGGCAATGAAAAAATATGAGTAAAAAGATCTTTTGTCAATTGAAGGACAGTGGGGGCATAAAAAAATGCTATATGGTACCTTTTAAAATATTTCCAATTGGCACTTTCTTAAAATGCTATGTAAAACAATTCTGTAGGGACATGTGAGTGCAATAATTATGCACTCAATGAGGTGCTTCTACTAATCCTTAAATTTCCTAAGGGATAACATCATTATATCCCAGATCTTTGCATTGTGGTATATGGTTTATTGTCTAATAAACAGCTAGTTAATAATAATATTGAGCATATGCAACACACACACACACACACACACACACACAGATGCATACACATATAAAGGGAGAAGTTAATAATGCATTACTCCTGGGTTAATAACTTATTGACTGCTCAGAGCCAAGGGACAGGTCGATGTAAGAAATAGAGGGGAATTCTTTTGGTTCTCTTCACAAATAAATCATGGTATGAGAAAAGATATCTTGTAGAATACATATTAAGAAAAAAAATCACTTACTTGACAACTTGCCCATAAATCTACTTGCAATTTTAATGGAACTCTATAGTCTACTAAACTCACTCATAGAAGGTGGATAAAGTGAAAGCTATTTCTCTTTGAAATTAAAACTACATAATGTATTTTTATTATGTAGATGATGATGTAAATGAATTATAGCGGGATATCAAACTATGCCTTCTAATATTTCCAACACAAACAAGAATGATGCATCATTCCTCCTCCAACCTCATACCTAGTAAGCTTTATTTTTCTGACTTTCTCTTTGGTTGAATTGATTATTTGATCTACATGATCCTAAAACCCAGAATCTAGACTTGTATTTGAATGACCATAGCAAAACATAATCATGATGCTAGGAAATGTCCTTGCAATTCAATGTTACGTTTTATTAAGGTAGTCCAAGTCTCAGTTCTAGGCTCCAGTTGGCTATGACACTCTTTGACTTTCATTGTTTTTATTTATATCCATAATGATTCACAGCTATTTTGCTTTAAAGTGTGACAGTAATTGAATAATACTCTATAATTCTGTTGCTTAAATTGTTTTATCTTTGACCAGTGACAACTGTTTCTGTGAGCTCCTGTGTCACTTTGCTATACCACCATTATTTTTTGTTCATGTTTGTACACTAAAAAATGTACTAGGTATGTCTTGCATATCTCCGGCTTCAGTCTTAGAATCAGCCCTTTTTTACAAGGAGTCCTGGTTCATGAGATTGAAGAATGGCATTTGATCTTGGTGCAAGGTGTACTTTAAGATTTTGAGAGTCATTTTTTTCTAGACCCATTCAGTTGACAAAGAAAGGAAATATATGTATGTATATCAACCCATGTATATACATATCTATAGAAAATTAATGACATCTATGATAGTCTAAAATATGTTCATATTGATGTCTCCAACTCTATTTTATTATCATATGGACTTTTCTAGTAATTTCCTTTTGCTCATCTGTATGATAACTTCCCACTGCAACAATGAGAAACCTGGCTCCCACCATGTGTCATTCCTTTACTTAATTTTTTAGTTCTAGCATATGTGTATAGAATATTGCTTCAGAACTTTTAAATCATATTCCCATAACCAACATTTCATTAACTGGAAAATAATGCTTATACACAGTTTATTGCCTTTAGTCTTACAGAATCCATCCACTTCTAAAATTACTTAGGTCAGCATTCTTTATACCCACCCCTTTCGGTGAGGTTTCATAATACAGTTAGTTTTGTGACTTCTGCATCTCATCCTAAATGCTTTTTTAAAAAATGTAAGTGTAAATGTTCACTCTTTGTGCTGTAAATTCCTATGGGTTTTGTAAAATGCACAGTGTCATGTAGTCACCATTATATCAATAAATCAAATAGCTTTACTTATGTAAAAAAACTAGCTGGGCTCGGTGGCTCAGCCTGTAAGCCCGCACCTTTGGGAGGCTGAGGTGAGTGGATTGCCTGAGCCCGCGGATTCGAGACCCGCCTGGGCAACTTGGCGAGACCACATCTCTACAATAAACCAAAAATCAGCCGGGCGTGGTAGCTCATGCCTATGATTCCGGCTACTCAGAAGGTTGAGGCGGAAGGATCACCGGAGCCCAGCAGGTCGAGGCTGCAGTGGCCAGGAGCGGCCACTGCACTCCAGTCTGGGCGACAGAATGAGATCCAACTCAAAAACAAACAAACAAACAAACAAACAAAAACTTCTATACTTTACCTATTCAACCTTCCTTTCTTTTACTAAAATCTTTCTTTTTTTTCCCCTCAAGATGTCATGTAATTGAAATCATACAGCCGATAGCCTTTTCAGACTGGCTTTTATCACTGACTTAGTGATATGCATTTAAGGTTACATATGTCTTTTTGTGGTTTGATATTTCATTCTTTTATTCAATAAATATTCTCTCGTACGGATGTACCACACTTTATCTATTCATCTACTACAGAACAGCTAAGTTGCTTCCAGTTTAGGTGATTATAAGCAAAGCTACTATTAATATTTGCAAATTTGCGTGTGTGAGGACATACATTTTCAAATTAATCAGTAGATATCTAGAAACATAATTGTTGGATCATATATCAAGTTTATGTTCAACTTTGTAAGAAACTTCAAAACTGTCTTCCCAAGCAACTGTACAGATTTGCAGCTGTAAAGTTTGCTTTCCTACCACCAAAGCATGAGAATTTCTGTTGTTTCTCATCCACATCAGCATATGCCATACCTGTTTATTTGTTCTGTTTTGTTTTTGGATTCTAGTCATCTAATTAGTTGTAATGTATTTCAGTGTTGTTTTAATCTACAAATCCATAATTACAAATGATGTTGCATATCTTTTTTATGCTTATTGGCCATCTATTTTTTTTTTTGGTGAGGCATCTTTTCAGATTGTTTTCCCGTCTTGGTGTTTGTTTTCATATTGTTGAGTTTAAAAGTTGTTTTATGTTTTAGAAATAAGTTCTTTAATGTGTATGTTTTGTAAACACTTTCTCCTAGCCTACGGTGTATCCTTTTATTCTCTTAACAATCTTTCACAAATTTTAATTTCGGTAAAGTTTAATTTAACAATTTTTTTCTTTCTTGTGTTGTGCTTTTGATGTATCTAAAAACTCTTGCCAAACCTAATGTCACATAGATTTTCTCTTATATTTTTTCTAAAAGTTTCTTTTAAATTTTGAATTTTATATTTAGTTATATGATCCATTTTGAGTCAAATTTTGTGAAATGTATAGTCTTTTTCTACTTTTTTTTTTTTTTTGGTATGCGGACTAAATTCTTTCAGTACTATTTGTTAAAAAGTATTTTTTTTTCCATTAGATGCTTTTGTTACTTTGGTAAATGAGCATTGGTTTCAACTTAAAATCATCAACTGTATTAGCCCCTAACTAGAGAGTCAGCCTGTCCTTTGAAACTTTGAAGCCAAGCATTGACTTCTCCTTTCTAACTACAAAGTCCTAGATAGCATTTTCTTCCGACAGAAAACTATTTTATCTACACTGAAGATCGGTTGTTTACTACAGCAACCTTCATCAATTATCTTAGCTAAATCTTCTGGATAACTTGCTGTAGCATCTACATCAACACTTGCTGCTTCGCCTTGCACTTTTATTTAATGGGGACAATTTATTTACTTTTTACTAACCAAATTTTGTTAGCTTCACACTTTTCTTCTGCAGCTTTCTCACTTCAGCCTCCATAGAATCAAAGAGAGTGAGGATCTTACACTGGAGTAGATTTTTGCACAAGGGAATGTTGTGCCTGGTTTGATCATCCATCCAGACCAGAACAACTTTCTCCAAATCAACAATGTGAGTTTCTCTTTCTTTCTTTTTGTTTTTAGCTTTTAATTTTGAGTCAGAATTTCACACTATTGCCCAGGCTATAGTTCAGTGGCATATCGAGACTCACTGCAGTCTCCAACTCCTGAGCACAGGCGATCCTTCTGCCTCAGCCTCCCAAGTAGCTGGGAGGCACATACCACCATGTTCAGCTAATTTTTAAAAAAATTTTGTGCCGGGCTCGGTGGCTCAGCCTGTAATCCCATGCCTTTGGGAGGCTGAGGTGAATGGATTGCCTGAGGCCGCAGGTTCAAGACCCGCCTGGGCAGCAAGACCTCATCTCTACAATAAATCAAAACATCAGCCGGGCGTGGTAGCGCGCACCTGTAATTCCAGCTACTCGGAAGTCTGAGGCGGAAGGATCGCCAGAGCCCAGCAGGTTGAGGCTGCGGTGGCCGGGAGTGGCCACTGCACTCCAGTCTGGGTGACAGTGAGACTCCAACTCAAAAAAAAAAAAAATTTTTTTGTAGTGTCAAGTTCTTGCTATGTTGCCTAGGTTAGTCTCAAACTCCTTGCCTCAAGTGATCATCCCACCTTGGCCTCCCAAATTCCTGGGATTATAGGTGTTAGTCACCACACCTGGCCAGTATGTTTCACTTTCAACTTGTGTGTTCACTTGAGTAACACTTTAAATTTTCCTTAAGAACTTTTCCTTTTCATTCACAACTGGGCTAACTTTTTTGGCACAAGAGACATGACTTTTTTCTTGTCTCAGCTTTCAGCATGCCTTTCTCATTAAGCTTAATCATTTTCCACTTTGATTTAAAGAGATGTGGGACTTTTTCTTCCACTTGGACACATAGAGGTCATTGTAGGGTTATTAACAGGCTTAATTTCAATATTGCTGTGATTCAGAAAATAGAAAAGTCTGAGGAGAAGGAGAAAAACGGAAGAATACTGATTGGTGGGGCAGTCAGGACACATGCAACGTGTAACAGTTGTTTATATGGGCATGGTACATGGCAGCATAGAAAACTACTGTAACATCAAAGATGACTGATTACATATCACCATAATAAGTATGATAATAATGAAAAGTTCAAAATATTGTGAAAATCATCAACTTGTGATAAACATTAAGTAAGCACATGCTGTTGAAAATGTTGCAGTAGACTTGCTTGACGTAGGGTTGCCACAAACCTTCAATTTGTGAAAAATAAAATGTCTGTGAAACACAATAAAGTGAAACAATACAAGAAGTATGTCTATGTATAAGGATGCTCTTTATTCCTGATAACTGTCCTTTTCCTGAAGTTATTTTTGTCTGAAATTAATATAGTTATTTCAGCTTTCTTTACAGAATTGTTAGAGTGTAATATTTCTCTTGACGTTTTAACTTATTTGATGTTGATATTTAAAGTGGGGTTACCTGTAGACATCACATAAGTGAGTTATTTTTAATTCACTATGACATCCTCTGATACTCATAGACTATCCACATTTAAAGTGATGATTGATATAGTTGGATTAATATCTATCATGTTTGTAACTCTTTGGTAATTGTTGCATTTTTTCCCATCTTTTTTTCACTTGTTTTCTGCCCTCTTGCTTTTTGTTTGAGCATATATTATGCTCTTTTTTCCTTTTAAAGCATATTGGTTATAACTTAAAACTTCTAGTATTTTTCATAGCATTTATAATATACCTTTTAAATTAATCGACATTAAGCTCAAAATAAAACTGTACCACCTTATAAGTAGTGCAAGTACCTATAACAGAATATTGTGAATTCCTCTCTTTTCTCTTACATAATCTTTATATTACTGCCACTTATTTCAATTATCCATATGTTATACTCTTTTTTTTTTTAAAGAATAAGAAACCCTTTTATGCGACTTGAGGTTTTACGTGAACATATCAAATTTTGTAGAAAAAAATAATCAACACGGGCATACAAATACAAGGTATATACCAGATACCTGCCCTAAACGCCTGATTTCTCTTGGATTTCAAAATGCCATTATTCTTACTACTACTGCTACTGCTTCTTCACCACGTGCATAGTCTCCAAAAAGCAACCAGACACTCCTAAAGCAAGTTCTATTATATCACCCGTTTGGCCCACAATGTCCTATGTGATCGGTGAACACACAACCCCTGCCCCAATACCACTCATGTATTTTTCTGGTCTTATTTCTTCCCATTCTCCTGAACTCTTTTTATCCCAACCATACTGACCTCTTGACTATTCCTGTCCCTGGCATCATGGCATGCAGCTCCAACTTTGGGGCCTTTGGACTTGCTCTTACCTGAAATGTTCTTCTCCCAGATACCCTTAAGACTTGGTCACTTCATTCTTTCAGGTCTCTGTTGAAATGCCACTTCCCAAGGAGGCTTTCTAAACCATCTTATATAAAAGAACAATGCCCCACAACCTTCCTTAACACCCTTTACTCTGCTTTTTCTCCACAGCACTTAATAAATTGACATATTTATGTTTACTGCCTGTCTCCTCTAGCTAGAGCATACGCTCTTCAAAGGGCAGGGACTTTGTTTTTGTGAACTACTCAAATCCTGTCACTGAGAAAGAACAGTGGCACAAAACAAGCACTTAAATGTTTGATGAACTTTATTTTCATCATGATTTATAAAAAAAGAACTTTCCTGTAGGGTTGGGCATGGTAGCTTATGCTTTTATGCCTGTAATCCTAACACTTTAGGAGGTCAAGGTGGGAGGATTGCTTGAGGTCAAGAGTTTGAGATCAGCCTAGGCAACCTTGCGAGACATACAAAAACTCAAAAAATTTGCTGGGTGTGGTGGCGCACACTTGTAGTCATAACTACTTGGGAGGCTAAGGTGGAAGGATTGCATGAGTCTGGGAGGTTGAGACTGTGGTGAGTCATGATTGTGCCACTGCAATCTAGCCTAGGCAATAGAGTGAGATCCCCAACTAAAACAAAACAAAAAACAACTTCCTTGTAGTGCTTATATGAGGAAAAGCTAAACAAGAACTTGAGGCTTCTAGAATTGTGTATTTCCTCAACTTTCATGGATACAAGTAGGTCTATTTTAGGTCTATACTGCTGTCTACTAGGATTTGAAATGAGGAGGGGAATCCAGTGAATACAACTTCTACTATTCTCAGGGAATCAACTGTCAACCCAGAATTCCTTCCCTCTCATTTCACCTCAAGGTTCTCTTTGTCACAAAAAGGTCAGGGACCCCTGGAATACTGTGCTGTACCTTGCACAAAGCAGGTACCTAGACTGAATGACTGCATTTCAGCCTTGGAAACAACCCATGCTAAATCGCTTTGGGTTGGAGATGATAACCAGAATAGAAAACCTTCTCAATCAGAGTTGAATCTTGTAGAAGTTTTTATTTCAGTGATCAAAAAAGAATGTAGTAAATTGCATCTACACTGATTAATATTAGTCATGTACCTGTACCTGAAACTGCTGTTGGTTTTTCACTGGCCTAAATCTTTATAACTTGTTCAGGCATATCTTTGAATTTTTGTGCCCTGACAAACAGGGCAAATTCACTTCTTCCTTGTGGCAGTCTAGTGATGAAAATAATGTTCACTGGCTAGATTCCTTAGAACTAAAGGCCTCTAGACTCTTAGGTTGCCTATACTACCTTGAGACCATACTTTGTAGAGATATTTAAGTAAATCATAGTATGAGGGAAAGACATAATCTAGAAACTTGAGGTGTACTGATGAACATTCTACAGATCTTTTTTTCTAGCATTGATGGTCAAGCACTGGAGATGGCCAAATTATTCTTCCTCCAATGCTGCTCTTTCTGACAGACACAAAGATCTCCCCAGAAATCTGAAATGAATCCACATAAATGAGAGATTTTACCTATGTCGTCTCACTGTCAAGTTACAGAAAGCAGTTTCACTATCAAAATTATAGGAAGCAGTTCACGGGACTTTGAGAAAAGCATAGTCCCACCTATAGTAATATGCATCTAATAGAATTTTCCATTCATCTGTCAACTATTTCCACAAGACTGGCATTAAAAAACACAACCAAATACACATATGACTCTCGAGCCCCACACGCACAAAAATTGGTCTTTGTTCATTCTCAGATGACAGGCTGTCCCAAGAGTGACAAAAGATGGAAGTCAAACCCCCCATAGTTGTTTTTTCAATCATTCCATCAACAGCTCTTCATTTCTTGAACTACTTTCCTTTTCTAAAGAGGTAAGGCTGAGGTCAGTCAGAAAGGCTTTATGAGAAGACTGGCTTGGATTTCTGAGTCTGTTCTGGTCGATTCAAGATGAATTTGCTTGTATCAATGAAGCGTTCAATGCAGTTCACAAAACAGGCCTCAGCCCAACTGTCCAACTTTGGTCCAACAAAGTTCTGTCATCTGATGTACCAGCTGCTGGAAGCACTGCTTCTGCATCTCCACCTCCATGAAATGTTGCAACTGCAGGTCCACCGTCCCCAAACCTGCCAGGGAGGAAAAGGAAGAGGAATCAATCCCAGCATGACCACGCATGCTGAGATGAACTCCCTTATGTTATACTCTATACATTGTCACTGTGATTATATTAACCAGTGATCTTTAGATTACAGATAAGTAAGCATTTTATTTTGCTTTCATTTCTTTCACTTTTTTTTTAAATGCAAGAGTTGTGGTGTACATGTGAGGGTTTATTACATAAGTCAGTTGCATGGAAGTGAGGCTTGGGTTGCTTCTTGTGAATGTTGAACCTGGTACCCCAGTGTGCCCCTTTTCCCTCCCTCCTTCAGCAGTGTCCAGCTCTGTTGTTCCTACCTTTGTACTCTGCAGTAATCAGGGTCTAGTTATGAGTGAGAACATTCGGTATTCAATTTTTTGTTTTCTGGATTGTTCACTTGGGAATAGTGGTCTCCGTTGCATCCCATTGCTGCAAAGGACATAATTTTGTTCTTCGTTAAGGCTGCATAGTATTCCATCATGTATATGCTGCCTCTGGAGAAGATCTCTGATGCCTCAGTCTATAGATTAGTCTAGGAAATGAATGGTGACCAGAACTTTGTTCTGATCTCCTTTTAATAGCTGTATTATCGTCTCAGATGTTGTCATGGTTGTGCTAGTGGACCTCCGGCCAGGAGGTGGTGATTGCAAGAGACAGCCAGCTATGGTGGTGGCTGTGCTTTTTTGCTTGGCCTTTGTTTTCCAGAGAAGTACACATATGTCCTGGGAGATGGGTGAGGCTATGGAAACTCCCAAAGTTTCTCAGTCCCTGGACTTTCTAGCTGGGCAAAGGGCAAAAACTGGTTGGGGAGTGCTAGGTAAAACTGGACTGTGCTCCAGTTCTCCACTTGAGCACATGATGGAAAACGGGTCTCCTGGCTGCTGTGGCCATGCTGTGGGGATGGCTGGGTCATTTCTGTTGTTCAAAAGAGTTCACACAGGAAAGAGGGATTGCCAAGAGGACAACAACCATCCCCTGCCACCCCTGGCTCTCCTTCCTGTGTCTGAGGCTGTCCATACTTAGAACTCAAAGTTTCTTTCCTCAGCAATGTTTTTCCCACAGGCTGGAACTGCCTGGTCTGCTTTCCAGCTCCTCAACTGTATGTACTCTGTTATGACTGGATTGCGAGAAGGAGACACGCCAGTATGCCAAGTCCAAATTAATACTGAATCCTTTAGTAGCGCGCGGTCAAGAGTAGGCTCTTGGCATGAAGTTCTTGATACAGAATATAATCAGCAAAAAGCTTATATAGGTAAAATCTGCAGGTTGGCTACATAGCAGGGGGTGAGTGTACAAGGAACTAAAAACAAAAGGAACAAAATATAAGAACAAACTATCGAGACATGGTGGGGGGAATTTTGTAAGTAATAATTCCTTAACAATTTCTTGGCACAACATCTGATTTCAGTCAATAAAGCATACAATTGCACGCAACCTGTAGCTAGGGAGTATTGCAAACGGTCAGCATGATCGGTCAGCGTAAGCAGCTCAGGGGAACTAAGCTGTGGGTCTGTAGTTATGGGAACGTTCCAGCAATTATATGTATACATTGGGGGGTCATTTTGAGGTTAGGCAGGCAGCTAAGATGGAGGATTTCAACAAAACGGAGTTACTTATGTCAAGCAAGTGATTGCAATTATTTGCTGCATTTCATTAGCTATTTCACTCAGTGGAAACTGGGATGCGCCTTGGGTCCCCTGCCTCTGTGGCCGTGCTGCAGGAATGGCAGAGCTATTTGATGCACAGAAGCTTTCATGCAGGGAGAGAGGGGTTCCCAGAGTGACAGAGCTCCTCCTGGCTTCCCTTCCCTTGTTAGAGTCTGCGTGTTCAGAACTCAAAAGTTCTCTCAGCAACAGGATCTCTCACTAGAGAGATCTAGCTCCAAACTAGAATTGCATGCAGCCTGCAACAGCAGAACTTGCTCTTGGAGTGAGTGAAGGTAGCTAGGCTGGGGTTCTCTTCCAGCCTGGGATCTGATGGCCAAGCATTGACTGTAGCGTGTAGTTTTCTGGATGGTTCAGCTGTAGGTGTTAAGAGCTTGGATTGTTTCCCAGTTCCACCTGGGTATATAGCTGTGCCAGAGCCAGACCGGTTCATGTGGGACTGGAGTCCCATGAGGCTCAGGGGACCCTCCCTGTTCATGGAGGAGGAAGCCTCAAATTCCTAATTTCCCCCACACACCATTTCCCACATTCAGTGGCTGCTCTCAGCTTCCACTGTGATCCTGGCAAAGAGGGGGCTTCCTGACTCTTAAACAGGATGCCTGTTTTCTGTCTTCCCTGCTTTCTGTGTGTCCCAGTGGTCCTCTATGGGTTGTCGGGGGCGACCTCTGTGTCAACTTGCTCTGATTGCTGGATATCTCTGACTGCTGGGACTCTCTTCCTTGGTTTGTTCCGAGGGAGAAGTATCAGTTGACTGCTTCTAGGTGGACATCTTGAATTCCATGTATTCCTTTTTTTTAATGGTCTTCCTTTTCCTACAGATATACATTTCTAACCAATATTATTTTTCTCCCCTCTGAATATCTTATTTTTATTTTAATATTTCATGCAAGATAAATCAACGGGCTACAAACTCCCTCTGTTTTGTGTGTTTTTGTTTTGTGACAAAACCTTTATTTTTTTCTTCACTTTTGAAGGATAATTTTACTGAATATAGATATCTGGGTTGAAAGAGGTTTCTGTCAACACTTTGAATAATTCACTCAGCTCTTCTTGTTTGTATGAATAATCACTAGAAATCCACTATAATCATTATGCTTGTTCTTTAGTTTAATTCTCACCTCCCTCTCCCTTCTTCTAAGATTTTATGTTTGCATTAGGTTTTCTGCAGCTTAAATTTGGTATGGATAGTTACAATTTTGTTTGTTTGTTTATGTTGCCTCACTGTCTCTGAACCTCCTGGCTGTCTGGTATCTTGCCTGTTATTAATTTTAAAAAAGTTTTTGAGCAAAAATAAACATTTGAATGCCAACACTTATTCTGCTTTGTTTGCTCCTTTTTATATTCCAATTACATTAAGTGTTTCTACCAGGAACACTTATTGGGCCTTATATCAAAACTGTAGATCACTTTGGGTAGCACTGACATCTTAACAATGGTAAGTCTTCCACTCAGTGAGCACAGAATGCCTTTGCATTTATTTATGTCTTCATTAATTTAGTTCAACAATATTTTGTAGTTTTCAGTGTACAATATTTCCTGTCTCTGGTTAATATAATTCTTAAGTAGTTTATTCTTTTTGAAGCAATTGTAACTGGAATTATTTTCCTAAGTTCATTTTTGAATTGATAATTATGAGTGAATAGATACAGAACATATTATTGTGCATTGACTATGTACCCTGAAATTTTATGAATCTACTTAATAGTCATATATTTGTGTGTGAAATATTTAGGATTTTCTACATACAAAATTATATCATTTGTAAACAGATAATTTAACTTCTTCCTTTTATTTTATTTTATTGCCTAGTTTTTGTGGCTAACACTTTTAATATTGTGCAAATTTAAGATGTGACAAAGCAGACATCCTATTCCTAATCTTAATGTTAGAGAAAAAACTTGCAGTCTTTCACTATTGAATATGATGCTAGCTTTGTGTGTGTGTATGTGTGTGTGTGTGTGTGTGGTCTTTATTGTGTTGAAGTAGTTGCATTCTGTTTCTAGTTAAGCATTTTTTTTTGTTCTGAAAGCATTTTGACATATATTTTCCTTGACATCAACTGAGATTATCATGATTTTCTAGACCTAACTATATGACCAACTACTCTAACAGACACATTGATCACTCCTGCAAACAACAGGAAAATACATATTCTTCTCAAGTGCACACAGAATGTTCTTCAGAATAGATCATATGTTAGGCTAAAAATAACTCTAAATAAACCAAAAAATATTGAAATCATACAAAGAATTTTTTCTTACCAGAATAAAATGAAGCTAGAAATTAGTAACACAAGGAAAACTAGAAAATACAAAAATGGGGTAACCCATTCGGGTCCTCTCCCACTGTGAGAGTTTTTCTGTCCTCTCAATGAATTTTCCTTAAAAAAAAAAAACAACACAGAAAATACAAAGATACATGGAAATAAAACAAGACACCCTTAAAAAAATCAATGAGTCAAAGAAATAATCACAGGAAATTAAGAAATTTTTAAAGATAAGTAAAAACAAAAACTTCTAGGATATAGCAAAAGCAACGCTCAGATAAGAAACAGTTATAAATATCTCCAATAAAAATATCTCAAAAATCTCAAATTAATAATCTAACTTTACACTTGAAGGAACAAGAAAAAAAGAAGAGCAAATCAAACTAAAACATACAGAAGGAAGAAAATAATGAAGATTAAAGTGGATATCAATGAAATAGAGAATAGAAAAAAAACAATAGAGAGAATCAATAAAACCAAAATTGTTTTCTTTAAAGATTAATAATACTGACAAAAACTTAACTAGTCTGACAAAGAAACAAAGAAAGAACAAGCAAATAACTAATGTCAGAAAAGTAACTAGGGTATTACTACTGACCTTAAAGACTTTTAAAAATAGTATGAGGATACTATAAATAATTGTATGGCAACAAATTAGATCACATCAAGAAATTTTAAAAGATCCCTAGAAACCCCTGAATAACAAAACAGACACAAGAAATAACAGAATATCTGGAACACACATATAAGAAACCGAGAGATTATATTACTATTTGAAAATCTGTCAATAATTAAAAGTTCAGAAACAGATGGCTTCATTGGTAAATTCCACAAATATTTAAAGAAGAATTAACACTATTCCTTCTCAAACTCTTCCAAAAATAAATATGAAGGACATTTTTGTATCTTTTTTTGATGAGGTCAAAATTGTCCTTGTACTAGCCAGTTAAAGATATCACTTAAAAAGAAACTATATATCATATGTCTCATGCATCTGGATTAAAAAATCCTCAACAAAGTACTAGCCAAACTAAATCTAACACCACATTTAAAAGATTATATATTATTACCAAGTGATGTTTATTCTAGGGATGCAAGAAAACTTCTATATGAGACAGTAAGTCAATCTAATATGCCACATTAATAGAACACAGAAGAAAGCAGAAACAAAATCATGATTACCCAACTGATACAATAAAAGCATTTGACAAAATCCAATACCTTTTTGTTACAAATAAACTCAGAAAAAATATAGTAGATAACTTTTTAAATATGAAAAGGGACATTGATAAAATATATCACAACTCAATATACTCAATATACTCAATAGTGAAAGATTAAAAGCTTTCCTCCTAAGATGAAAAAGATGACACCCTTTGTCACCACTGGTATTTAACATGGCACTGGACATTCTAGTCAGAACAATTAGGCTGGAAAAATAAATAAAGGACATAAAAATGGAAAAGAAGATGTAAAATCATATATAGTCACAGATAACATGATCTTATATATAAAAAATCCAAAAGAATCCATACACATCCACACAAATACTACCACAGCTAAAAAATAAATTCAGTCTGGTTGCAGGGCATAAAATTAAAACATTAAAATTACTTGTGCTTCTATACAACAGCAATGTGCAATCCAAAAAAAAATTTAAAAAGCACATAATTTCATTAAAAAACATCCAAAAGAATAAAACACCAAGGTACAATTTAGCAAATAAGATACAACATTTGTACACTGAAACCTACAAAACATTCTTGAAATATATTAAAGAAGGCCTAAATAATAGAAAAGATATCCTGTGTTAATGGTTGAATGGTATTCAGATGGCAGTACTAACCAAAGTTATTTATCAGTTCAATGCAATCTCTGTTAAAACAAATGGCTTTTTTTGTTTGTTTGCAGAAATGGAAAAGTCAATCATTAAATTTATATGGATTTGTAAGTGTGTCCAAGTCACCAAATTAATCTTGAAAAGGGAGAACACAGTTGAATGACACACACCTGATTTTAAAATTTACTACAATTTTAGAGTAATTAAAATAGTGTGGTACTAGCCTAATGATAAATATACAGACCAATAAAATAGACTTGAGAGTCCAAAAATAAATTCTCACATCCGTTGGTGATCAATTGATTTTTAACACAAGTGACAAGACTATCAATAAGGAGAAAAAAACAAAACAAAACAAAAACGCTCTCTTCAAATAGTATTGCTCGGACTGATGATATTTACATGTGAAAGAATGAAGTTGGATGATCATCCACATCATTTAAAGACATTAACTCAAGATGGATCAATGATCTAAAATATAAGAGTTGAAACCATAAAACTCTTAAAAGAAAACATACATATACGTCTTTGTGAATTATTTGGCAGTAATTCTTAAATATAAAACAAAAACATAAACAACAAAAACAACAAAAAAGGATAAATTTTACTTCACCAAAATTAAAAACCTTTAGGCTTCTAAAAAATATTATCTATAAAGTAAAAAGACAACCTACAAAATAGAATAGAATATTTGTAAGTTGTGTATCTTACAAGGGTCAAATATACAGAATATATTTTAAAAACTCATATTTCAGCAAGAGAACAACAAATACACAATTAAAAAGTGAGCAAAGACATTTCTCTACAGATGCACAGTGTCCAATAAACTCATGGAAAGATGCTCACCATTAGTCACTAGGTAAATACAAATAAACTACAATTAATACCACTTCACACTTTCTAGGATGGCAATAATAATAACAACAACAATAATAATAACAAAAAAGTAAACTGAAAGTAGCAAATGTCCATGAAGGTTTGCAGAAATTGGAACCCTCAAATATTGCTTATGGGAATGTAAAATGGTGCAGCTACAGCGCAACACAGTTTGACTCAAAATGTTAAACAGAATTACTATAGAAATCAGCAAATTGATGCTTAGATATATATGCAAAAAAATGGAAACAGGTACTCAAATAAATATATGCACATGAATACTAATAAATACTCACCATGGCCATAAGGTAGAAACAATCCAACTGTTTGTCAAAAGGTAAATAAATAAAATATAGTATGTATATGGAATTTTGTTCATCATAAAAAAGAATGCAGTACTTACACGTGCTACCATACAGATAAACCTCATAAATATTATGCTAACTAAAAAACACAAATAAAAATATAAAAGGCCATACAATGAATGATGGAATTTATATAAAATGTCCAAACTAGGTAAATTAATAGAGGTAGCCTACTGGTATTGCAAGGGGTTCAGAAGAGAGAGGGTGGGGAACAAATGTTTAATGAGTATGGGCTTTCTTTTGTGGTGATAAAAACTTTTTAGAATAGAAATTAGTTGTGGTTGTTTAACACTGTTATTCTACTAAATGCCGCTGAATTATTCACTTCAAAATTGTAAACTTTCTGTAATGCTTACCACAATAATAAAGTCACTAAAAAGATGTTATATTCCTTTTTTTTTTTTCTTTGTATTGATTCAGGGTCTTATTTTGTCACCCAGTCTTCTGTTCCACGTGTCCACGAAAGACTAGGCTCAAGCAATTCTCCTGTCTCAGCTTTCTGGGTAGCTAGAACTACAGGTGATTAATTTTCCAAAAAATTGTAGAGACAGGATCTCAGTATGTTGTCCAAGCTATTCTTGAACTCCTGGCTTCAAGTGATCCTCTTAGCCACTCAGATGGCTGGAATTACAAGCATGAGCTACCACGCTCAGTCCCAGTGTTGCATTCTTAATTCTAATATTTTCTCTTCCAATTTTATTATTTTTCACAGAGTTAAATATCCCTCTATTTTATGGTATCGATATTAATAAAATAAATTACTTAATAAAAATATTGATAAAAACTCTTGAACACCAAGTATAGAGAGAACATACCTCGAAATAGTAAGAAACATCTATGATAAACCCACAGTCAACATATTGCTAAATGGATAGAAATTGGAAGCATTTCCTCTGAAAACTAGAGGACAAGGTTGCCCACTCTCACCCCTCCTGTTCAACATAGTGTTGGACATCCTAGTCAGAGCAATCAGTCAAGAGAAGAAATCAGGGATATCCAAATAGATGAAGAGGAAGTTAAGCTATCCCTCTTTGCTGATAATATGATCCTATACCTTGAAAACCCAGGAGAATTCGTGAGAAACCTCCTCGCACTGAAAAAGGACTTTGGCAAAGTCTCAGGGTACAAAATAAATGTACAAAAGACTGTCACATTTTTATACACCAACAACAAACAGGCAGAGAACCAAATAAACAGCAAAATCCCATTCACAATAGCCAAAAAGAAAATGAAATACCTTGGCATCTTCCTAACCAAAGAAGTGAAAGACCTTAACAACAAAAACTACAAAACACTGCTCAAAGAAATCAAAGAAGACACTAACAAATGGAAAAATATTCCACGCTCATGGGCTGGAAGAATCAACATTATTAATATGTCCATCCTACCCAAGGCAACCTACAGATTTAGATAAATTAGATAACAGCTAGGTATTTTGTTTCGTTACAATAATAAATTTACTATAGGATGGAAAAGGCAGTATGGCAATTATTATTCTAGAATGTAGTAATTAGATAGACAACTTAAACAAGATAATTCTGATTTTCAGCTTTTTTATCCCAGGATGATAATTTGTTTTGCTTATAACACCAGAGTCAGATTTTTAATATAAGCATGAAAAATTATGGGGAAATTTATCTTCTCTTGAAGAATGATAGTTTAGACATAGAGTAAAATTAGAAAAATATAAGCATTGCAAAAGTCCAAATCATTGTTTAATTATATTTGGAAATACAATACAATAGGCATTCTTTTCCACTGGGTGAGTAAGGAAAAATATCACAGTGTCTGCATTTGCAAAACATAAATAGCATATCATCACTTTATAGTGTTAGTTATACTTTTTGACATAGTTTAAAAATGCAGTATACCATTTAAAAAATATGTATGAGTTGTAAAAGATAATATTGAGGAAATGAAACAATTTTTAGATAAAGACTTCTTTATAGTGACTTCCTGATGCAGAGGAAATATATTCTCAGTTTTGAAACATTAAAATTACGTATTTGTGTGGGTGTCTGGGAATGTTTTTCTATGTGCAGATGAAGAGAGAGGGAGGGAAAGCGGAGGAGAGAGACATACATCATATGTGCACTATTTATTTTTATATCATATATAATTTTAACTGTGATTATTTGATAGCACCATAGTGACCATAGGAGTGGTAACTTTTGTTCAGTGTATGCTAAAGAAATAATTGAAGTATAAAATGTGAACTTGTCATTGCTATTTTGTCCTGGTTTCTATTATTATCCATTAGTACTATCATTTCAAGAAAACATTAACTGGTTTTCTGTGAAAAACAACCAAATTCCACGGAAGCGAATTCCTTTAAAATACATTAACTTTTGTCAGTTACCTTCAGCTCTAGACATCAAACTTCATTTTAGAGAACAAAGTTCCTGAAAATCTTCACACTCTACACAAAGCAGAGTTCTTCCATCTTTTCTCTCAATTACAACTTTTTTATTTTCTGTACCTTCAACCTAAAAATGAAAACTACTTCACTGGTCATTAAAATTAGTTATTTTATTCTAGAACCTTGTTATCAGAAAAAATTCAGAAGTATCAAATAACAATGACGACTATTCCCAGTAGTATATGTCACCAGCATTAATGAATACAGTGATGTTCCAATCCAACAAGTTAGCCATTATTCTAATTATTTTTGCATGGGAAAACGAATGCTTAGAAATCACATATAATGAATGCCAGAATTAAAAAGTAAACTCAGATCTATCTCACTTCAAACTAGGTTTCTTCACCCTAATCTATGCACTTCACACAGTTCTAGGCAAAATGGTTGTAGGGACATAGAATATAATTCAATTTACTTAGAAAATAGAAACAACTTCCTCATCAATCAACATTTTAAACCTGATACCTGGATAGTTTATTTTTCAAAACTACCTGGGCTCACTTTGTTCTGAGTCTGTCATTGTTTTATAAATAAGCAAAAATATTTGATGGTGATAAGTTACCAATTTAAGATGAAAGGACACGAAATCCTTAATTTAATCAATCCATTTAACATCTCTATAGGGAAAATAATATATTAAAACTTTTGAACTAGACATATACATTGCTTGCATTGGTTCTCAGACCTACTCTAACTTTTTATAAATATCATGAAATGATATGCAATCATAAAAATAATTTAAATATATATCCAGTATAAATAGCAGTACTTATAGATTATGTTCCCATAGACTAACTCTCCACATTTTAAAATAAGTAGGTTGTGGTGATTATTTCCAGAACTCTAGCTCAGATTATAACTCTATTCTGCATTTAGAACATACAGCGTATCTAAGGAATCAGATCTCTGAAGATAAATGAGCCAGAGAGATCGATTCTAACCAACACTACCATTGTCCCTTGGGCCCAAACAAAATACATATTTGAAGCAAATTATTCAGATAGACAAGTGGATGATACTGCTAGACTTTCTCCCCAGATTACTTACAGGTGACATTATTTTGGTGTCTCTTTATAAAGTAGACTTGAGATCCCGATGTGTCAATACTAAAATTGTGTATTTCTCAGAAGTAACAAAACAGGAATATTTAGGGCAGCAAGTTACAGAATCTTACTCCCAGGCACATAATAAAATCAGACTTTTAAAAAACAATCTCGTAGGATGAGAAGTCTGACAAACAGCTGATACTGGATTCGGCAAGTGTGCTCTATGATGTCAGAGCTGCCATGACTTTTCCCTGGTGCCTATAACATAATTATAATCAGAAGTGGACATTTTTCTATCATAATCCCAAACAAAATATTCCTTCCTTTTTTCATCTTTCAGTTTCAATCTAATGTCCCATCCCCAAGTTAGAACGTAATTTGACTCAGATACTTTATGCTTAGTTATTACTTATTATTGAGTTTTGACAAGTGTCTTTCTTCTATTTAAGAAATCTTTCTCTTGCAGGTATATCTAACTTCAGAACCACATTTCCAAAAATCATTATTTGACCTAAGATACATAATACCCCTATGGACTTCATCAAACGAACTCTTACTCAGCTACAAAATCTCTTTTTTTTTTCCAAGTTGGAGTTTCACTCTGTTGCCCAGGCTGGAGTGCAGTGGCACACCCACGGTCACCCCACTGCAGCCTTGAACTGTTGGGCTCAGGCGATCCTTCTGCCTCAGCCTTCTAAGTAACTGGAATTGCAAGCGTGTGCCACCACGTCTGGCAAATTATTATTATTATTTTTATTATAGAGACGAGATCTGTCGAGTTTTCCAGGTTGGTCTCGAACCCCTGGTCTCAGGCTATCCTTTCCTTGGCCTCCCAAAGTACCGGTATTACAGGATTTGAGCCACTGCGCCCAGTCCCACAAAATCTCAAATATAAACTTCTCAAAGAAAACTTTCCTTCCCACTAAACAAAATCAGTTCTATTACAGATGTTTTTGAAACTATGTCCTTTCCCTTCATAGAACTGGCTACTGTTAATATTTATAGACATATTTTGTAATTGTTTAATTTAATTTTTGTTTTTCCTACTGAACTGGAGACTTGAACCGTGCTGGTTTTTGTTCATAATTACATTTGCAATACCGATTACAGTGTTTGGAAGTGTGAAGATACTGGTAAACATTTCTGAATGAATAAATACATAAATTGTGATTAATGAAAAAATCTAATCCACTTTACAGTCACACTTGACAAAGAGACTTATTTCAAGGAATTTGAAAAAAAATTCACAACCAGATGCTTTACAAGCACATTGATTCTTCATAGCATCACAGAGTTCACTGTTTCTTAGAATGGAAGTAGATCTCAAAATGTAGGCAGGAAATTACTATTACTATCCTATTTTTATATTTAAAAAACAGATATATGGTTTAATTTGGTCATTGAATTACTATAAAATAAAAATACAGTAATTATCATTTTTCCTTTGTTCTTTTTTAGGTCTAATTTAAAAGTATTTTTAGGGACATTTTATTTCATTTTCTTATTGTCCTTTTTCAAAGGAGAACAACTACTCTTTATTACAAATCCTGTATATATGTATATCATTGTTGTCATCTTACAGATAATCTAATCACAATATATGAGAAATTGTTATCTTTCTTCTTTTGAAGAACTATTGTATATGCTCTCAAATAATTATTTTCATTTTACCTTTTATGCATACCTCTGTTCTTCAAATATGTGTCCAAAAGCAAAATTAAGACAGATTTTTAAATATGATTCTATATATTTGCAATGTCTGATCAGATTTCATTCAACTGCAATGCTATTTAAATACTGCATATAAACTTTATTATCCTCATCTTACTTTCACTCATCTTTTCTTTTTTCATAATTTTGGCTAAAAATATGCATAGAATTTCCCCCACCATGTATCAATCACTCTTATAATCATTTCAGAGGTAGAAATGGTTAGAGCACAGATCTAGTTGTGGAGAATTTTTCAGTTTCATAGGAGAACCAAATGTGTGAATCCAGCTATAAATGCCAGCAAATAATTTGCATAGTTGAGGTACAGCCATTATAGTACTTACATAAGAAGACTAGATTAAGACTAGATTTATCTCCTCTTATAGAGATAAAGCAGAGTGCAAGTATAATTTGAGTTAATATTTAGAGAAGATCATTTAGAAAGTGATAAAGTTCAAGGAAAACACTTTAGACATAGAAAAATATTCCTGACGTATTTATCTAACATTGATAGGTCATATTTGAAATAAAAATGAAAATTAGAGTGTAGATCATAAGTGCATTTACTTATAAGTATGATTAGTGAGGTATTTTTGGACAAAAGTATAGATATCTCAAAGTCATGACACGTTTCGACATTGTCCTTAAAGGATGGGAAGTTACCATTTACTTCCTAATAAGGTAAATTTATTAATTTCCTGGACCATTGTAACAAATGACCACAAATTTAGTGGCTTAAAACAACATAACTTTACTGTCTTACATTTCTAGAAGTCAGAAATCTAAAATCATGATGTTGGCAGGATTTCAGTCCCTTTGAACATTTGATGGGAAAATCTTTTATTTTGTCTTTCCAGCTTTAAGAGCCCATCGGCATTCCTTAGTTCATGATCCTTCCACCATCTTCAAAGTGCATCACTCCAATCTCTGGTTTTACCTCTACATCTATTTTCCTGTAGTTAAATCTCCTCTGTCTTTCTCTAATAAGGACACTTGTGATTGTATTAGGTTCATCAGGCCTACCTGGTAGAACCTCCCCATCTCAAGATCCTAATTGCAACTTCAAAGTGTTTTAATTTTTGTCATGTAAAGTAAAATATTCACCAGTATGAAGGTTAGTTAATGAATATGCCAGGGGTCACTAATCAGCCTACCAGAGTCTACCGTCTGGCCCACCCAAATTCACATCAACTCCAAATACAAAATGCATTTTTTCCTCATACCTAGCAGCTCAACCAATTACAACATCAACTTAAGGTCCAAAATTTCATCTAAATATTATCATTTCAGGAATTCCAAATCCCATTATCTAACTTACCTAAATTGGCATGGGTAAGTCTGCGTGTGATCCAATCTAGAGGAAAATTCTTCTCCATTTTTGGGCCTGTGAAGCCAGAAAACAAGTTATCTGCTCCTAAAATACAACAGAGGAACAGTCATAAGAGACCAGGTATAGAAATCCCCACTGAAAAAAAGAGAAAATGGAAGGGAGAAAGGAGTGACTAGTTCCAATGAAGTTTGAGATCTAACTGGGCAAACTCTATTAGGGCTCAAGGCCCGGGAATAATCTGTAGCTCTCAGTTTCATCCCCTGAAGTTTTACCCACAAGTTCCTGATGCCCTCAGCTTAATATTCTTGGATCCAAGGCTCTGACAACTGAGTCATTCTTTTTCATAAATGGTAGCTTGTATTTGCAATTAAGCAGTTTTATCAACTTGTTTCTTGCGTACAGAATTTTGGTAATCTGCCTTCCTTGATTTTGTTGTTTGTTTCTTTTCTGTTTTTTTTTCCTGCTGATATCCCCAAGAACACGAAGGGATTCTCATATATGTCCTAGAGATTCCTGCCATTAGGCAAGAGACTTCTCCACAAATTTTTTCCTAGATTTTATTATCTCTACTTTTGAATTCTACTGAGATGACTGAGGAGGTCAATGTATGATATGCCTGATCTCTTCAAACAACCTTATGTGAGATTGACTATCATGACCTTTTTTTTGTTCTTCTCAGTCACTAGAAGAGATTGTTCAAACTCTTGACTTTCTTTGCAGAAGATGTTTCCCTGATAGTAAATTTCCTAATTTCATTGTCTTTTGAAATTTGAATCAGCAGAGGACTTCCCAAATAATCAAGTCCTGATTTTATTTTGCTTAGTGGATCTTCCTCAAAACATCTTTCCTTTCTCATTTTACCATAAGAAGAAACATCTTCCTTGGAAATCATCTCAGCTAAATATCCAAGTTAATTGCTTACAAATTCTGTTTTCCATGTAACTAGTAAACAATTTAGTTAAGATTCCTCCACTTGATAATAAAGATCCCCTTTCCTTCGGTTCTCAGTAACATATTCATTTATTCTGAGCCCTCAGCGGTGCTTTTAACATCCTTATTTCTACCAACTATCTGTTTCTCTAAAACAATATGTTTTTCTTCACCATGCATCTACTTCCTTCTGGGCCTATTGGATAAAGTCTTTACCATTCATTATTCTGCTATCAGTCTGTTCGGAGCAGTCTAGCCTTTTACCATCACATTTTTCAAAATTCTTCTTGATTCCACCCATTGCCACATCCCAAAGCCACTTCCACATTTTTAGATATTTGTTACATCAACACCCGCTTCCAGGTACTAAAATCTATATTAGTTTCCTGTTGCCACTGCAACAAAATATCACAAACTTACTGACTTAAAACAACATAAATTGATTCTCTTAGGCTTATTGGGTTCATAAGTCTAAAATCATGTTATTTGCATTCTTTCTAGGGGTTCAGAAAAAGAAGTCGATTTTTTGCCTTTTCAGCTTCAAGTCATCTCCCCCCATTGGCTCAATGCTTTTACCTTCAAAGGTACCCCAGTCTTTGGTTCTATTATCTTCTTTTTCTGTAATGAACTCTCCCACTGACTGTCTCTCTCTCTCTCTCTCTCTCTCTCTCTCTCTCTCTCTCTCTCTCTCTCTCTCTTTGTTTCCTAGGCTGAAGTGTGGTTCACTACAGGTTCAACCTCCTAAGCCCAAGGGATCCTCCCACCTTAGCCTCCTGAGTAGCTGGAACTACAGGCATGCACCACCATGCCTGGCTAATTTTTTGATTGTTTTTGTAGAGACAAGGTCTCACTACATTGCTTAGGATAGTCTCTAACTCCTGAGCTTAAACAATTCTCCTACCTTGGCCTCTGACACTTGTGAATACACTGAACCCACTGAATAATCTAGAGAAAACTCACCATCTCGAGATTCCTAACATAATCACATCTGAAAAATCCATTTTGTCATGTAAAATAATGTATTCACAGATTCTGGAGATAAGGACATGGACATTTGGAGGGGAGGGAGAAGAGGTTTATTTAGTCTATCATAGTAAAGTATGATCAATATTAATATTGAGAATAACAACTTTGGTTACAAAGTAGAGAGTGATCTGAAATTTAAGGGATATGACAGAGGAACATATTAGGGTGCTATTGTAAATCTCAGGAAAAAAGATTGTGTGTTACTCAACAAATATGCACTTCAATGGGATTCTACATAGGATAAATATAGTCACTATTAGGAAGATATTTTCTGTTAATCTTCATAAAATGTTGTGGTGCTATAAATGTGAGAAATAAAATATGACACAAAGTTTTGGTTTTAGATATTAAGTAAATGGCTACCCTTTATTAGTAACTAGATCTTTGATGCATAATGATATTTTAATTTTTTAACAAAGCTTGTCATTAAAATGAACATGTTAATGTGATTAAAATATGTTATTCAAACAGGCCCAAAACTATGTTTATTAAACACCATCTGAGGACTAAATTCAATCTAGGGGATTTTGTCTGTCAGTTTTTTTTCCTGAGTCAAGTTCTTACTCTGTCACCTAGGCTGCAGTGCAGTGGTATGATTATGGCTCAACACAGCCTCGATTTCCTTGACTCAGGCAATCCTTCAGCCTCAGCCTCCCAAGTAGCTGGAACTACAGATGTGCACCACCATGCCCAGCTAATTTTTTGATTTTGTTTTGTAGAAACAAAGTCTTGTTATGTTGCCTAGGCTCGTGTTGAACTCCTGAGCTAAAGCAATCCTCCCTCCTCAGCCTCCCAGAGTGCTGTGATTATAGGTATGAGCTACCACATCTAGCTAAACTTTCCTTCCTTCCTTCCTTCCTTCCTTCCTTCCTTCCTTCCTTCCTTCCTTCCTTCCTTCCTTCCTTCCTTCCTTTCTTCCTTCCTTCTTTGCTTGAGTTCACTTATGTTGCTGAGATATTAATGCTTTTTTAAATCACTATGTATGTTCTTGTTATTCTTATGTGCATACGAGTATATGTGTATCTGTGCATATAACTGAATATAGTTAGATTTTCAATCTTTTAGGTTCACCAAAATTGCCATGCAGGTTTCATTTAATGTTCTTTTTACTTAATCTTGATGTGTTGTTGATGCTGGATGTTAAGGAGAATAAGCACAGTAGTATCCTGGCTCCAGTGTCCAGGATTGCTCACATACAATGAGAGGCTTGTGAATGCTAATTGTGACTTCTATATCTCATATTCTGAGGGTCAGCAAGAATGAAGATGACAAAATTGCATTTACAGTTCCTGAAGCATGCATACACTTCTTTAGTTACTTCTGGCAACCAACCCTAACACCAGTTATGGATAGTGTCATGTTTGTGAAGACATTATTACTTTTATTTTAGTGTTGTAACTGTTCAATGTGAAATGGGATTGATTAAGGTATTATTAATTGGCTGAATTGGAAAGGAACAGTGAGATATCTTTCATTATTGAAAAAAGTGACGTCATTATTTTTGTGTAAGCATACTCATATTTTTAGATTGTGGTGTCTCTTGTGATGTCTATTTTTATAGTTATTCTCAGCAATATAATAGTCAAGAAAATCTCTTAAAATTATGCATACTATCTTAGTATCGGATTTAGCAAATTTTGAACTTCTTAGACTGCAATAATAGATTTTCAAAGACAAGAGAACAATACTATTCTGTTGCATACATGAAATGTTTTCATGTTAGGTCCACGTTGTTGTTGGAATGTAAAGATGACAGCATTTGAGAATACTTCTAATTTCTCTCTATTTTTTGAAAAATTTTTTCGAAGTACTCTTGTATCCGGACCCACAAAGCAGAGGCTCATTTATTTATTTTTTGTCTTGAGTCAGGATCTCACTCTGTTATCCAGGTTGGAGTTAGTGGAAAAATCATGGTTTACTACAGCCTCAACCTCCTGGGCTCAGGAAATTCTTCCATTTTAGCCACCTGAGTAGCTGGGACTACAGGCATGCACCACCATGCTTGGCTAATTTTTTTTTTTTTTGGTAGAGATAAGATCTCACTACGTTGCCCAGGTTGGTCTTGAACTCCTGGGTTCAAGCAATTCTCTCGTCTGGGTCTCCAAAAGTGCTGTGATTACAGGCATAAGCCATGATGTCCAATCAGCAGAGTCTCATATAAGTACTGCAATAAAAATGTAGGCAGTAGGAGTTAGGCTTCTTTCTTTTCTCTATTCCATATTGTTTGTGGAGTGCTGTCAAAACAACATGAACCCTTTGAGGACCAATTTCACAGGACGTGATGTTCATTAGACTTTTATTATTCTTGAGGGCATTACATATATATATATACTATTTGACCTTACTAGGTGCCTTAAAATGACCAAAAATCCATCACAGAGGGTATTTATTGTGACACGTAAAAGGGATTATTTTATCACTTCTTGCTGTTGGAGGTAGAATGAGAGTTTACAACTATTTAGTTCCTTGTACAGACTGCATAGACAGGGTCATATGTAGCAATGTCCAGCTTCTCTGTTATTTCCTTTAAAAATTCCTCTTAATTTTACCTGTGGAAATTGTTTTCTCTTAGTGATATTCCAGCAAATTCCTTAGGTTGCCAATCCTAAGACCTTGGCTGTGTCTTTGTTCTCTACACTTCATATTAAGCTTACAGGTGGCCTCTTAGCCTCCATTGCACTGTGCTATCATAGGATCTTTGAAGCACAGAATACTTCTTTAATCATATTTATATAACATGAGTATTCATTCTGGGTTCACACAAAAAGATTAAGAATTTAGGATAATTCCAATGAATAATACATACAAATACAAAATATAGAGTCAAGAGCACACGTGGAAAGTAAATAAATATGGTGGTTAGCACAAAGTTATTAGAAAGCTAGATAAACAACAATGTTCAAAATACTTCACTGTTCAGTTGCCTGTTGGCTTAGGTACTAGTTATTGAGTCCTTACAATGAAGAAGAAGCTTTTTCTCCTAAGGTAACAGATGAGTTCCTATACCAACATTTTTGCTTTTTTGCTTTGTTTTCGAAGAAACATTTTAACTCATATAAAAACTACTGTTTTAATGAACTATGTGAATTTAGCTTCCAAAAATGCAAGAGAAAGGCAGACTAAAGCCAAGAGCTATAATTAACCACATGCTAATTTTCTAAAATAAATGTGCAATTCTCACTTCTTTCTCTGAATGGAGTTACTGGGGCTACTATCATTAGACTTCCACTGCAGTTCTATCATTGTAGAAATAATAAGAAACAAACATGCAGATCTGCTTTTCTCTTCATTTTAGGAGTAATTTGGCGATGGTGGAAGCAGTAGAAGTTATTTTTAGATGTCCTCAATTCTTGCATAGTGTTACCTACATACGTTTGTAAATAAGCATGCTATCTGGTCATTTTGAATAGTAGCTCATGATAAAAAATAATAATTTGCACTCGGTTAACATACTTTATCAGAGGATATAATTAATTTTCATTGTAAACTGAGTTATGATGCAGCAAAAATGAATCCATTGCTTCTGTTTTTATAATTTACTATTTTCCCTTAATAGAGAGCATTACATATTTTTGAGCATTTCTTATAATCTAATATTGGTTTCCCTACAGTATACCCTTCCTACATGCTTCTGTTCTTGTCTTTATTTCTGCTTAGTTTATTGCTTTCTTTCATTCTTATGAAACTACTAAGTGTTGTTACAGTGCCCAAACCACATTAGCAAGCCAAGAACTTTCTGCTGTGTAGTTACTCTGTGTGATCCAAAAGTTAATCAAAAGGTACACACCTTTATTTGCCTTCCATTTACTTTATGAATTATGCAAGATAGGTTCTAAGACAGGGCTCATCACAAGAAAAAAAATTATACATGCGTATTTTAAAGTCAACGGAAAACGTCCCAAAATAAACTTACCATTGTTCTGCTCACTCGCTTTTCTCCTCTTCTTAATTGTTTCACATGTTCCATTAAAAGGGAACAACTACCTTTCTCTAGTGTTGCTCAGAGGAGCCAGGATGAGAGATAAATAATTGGATTTGGCACTGGGGATACTTATTAGTGATCTTGAAAAAAGTATCAAAAAGACCTAATGAAAACAAAGCTAGACGGGTGTGACTATAAAATAGAGTGGGAAATCAAAAAGTTGAGAAAATGAAAACATTTAAAAATTCAAGTTATGTTTCCATGAAAGACAGCATAAAAATAGAAACCAAATGATAAAGAATACAGATTGAAATGTTTTTTTTAAGATGATACATATTGCAGTTATTATTATATTGATTGAAGAAAAGTAAAAAGGGAAACATAGATTATACTATTGATAAAGGTGTTAATTAGAGAGGAGTATAATTTAGTGAATATATGGAGGGAGTCAGAAGATATTATTATTATTATTCCTATTATTATTATTTTAGTTTTTGTGTTTTTAGAGATGAGGTGTCACCATGTTGCTCAGGCTTGTCTCAAACCCACGGGCTCAGGCAATCCTCTCACCTTGGCCTCCCAAAGTGCTAGGATTACAGGCTTGAGCCACCATGCCCAGCCTCAGAAGATAGAAGTTGTAAGAGGAAGAAAGATTGTAGACATGTTTGTTCATTAGATTTTCATTATTTCTATTACAGAAAAAATGGGCATTGGCTCATGTCAAAACAGATTATGGGATGGAGAGAAGACTAAGCCTGGCTAATAAAGGTGTTATGTAAATAAAAATTTCACAGGCAGCAGCTCTCAGAAAGAATAGATAGTAAAAATTTCTTTTAGATTTTTAAAGGTGTTGAACTCTCAGTTATTTTTAGATCCAGAAAATGGGAGACCAGGCTGCATCACTGCAGGTTCTCGACAGGTGCAAATTTCCCCTACAAAAGTCAGATTTGTGGAAAGACTTCAGTCTGCCTGCCCTGTGGTAGCCATCTCAAAATATGTCAAAGAAATACATGAAATCGTAAAATAGCTTTATTTCCTTCAATCTCATTAAAAATAGTCAAAATTGCCAAGTCACACAAATTTTTTTTTTTTTTTTTTGAGTTGGAGTCTCACTCTGTCGCCCAGACTGGAGCACAGTGGTCACACCCGGCCACCGCAGCCTCTACCTGCTTGGCTCTGGCGATCCTTCCACCTCAGTCTTCCGAGTAGCTGGAACTACAGGTGCACGCTACCACGCCCGGCCAATTTTTTTTTTTTTTTTGATTTATTGTAGAGATGAGGTCTCGCCAAGTTGCCTAGGCGGGTCTCGAACCCTCAGGCTCAGGCAATCCACTCACCTCAGCCTCCCAAAGTGCGGGATTACAGGCTGAGCCACCAAGCCCGGCTCACACAATTTTTAAAAATGTGTTTTTGATATTCAAGATGAAGTAAATTCTGTTTCCTTTGTTCTTGTTTCTCCCTGCTTGTAGCTGAAGTGGTGTAGACTTGAGTAAAGCTAGTTATTAAGCAATTCTCTCCATGAAAGTCTCTGGGAGGTAAGTCTTTTGAAAGAAAGAATATTTTTGAGATGGTTTTAGCCTTATTTTGCCTGCCAGTGCATTTAATACTGATTTTTATAGCTTTCCTATAGCGATATTCTATTTTTTACACTTTTATTTTGCTTCATGATTTTTAAGCATCTTTTCAGGAAATATATAATTGCTGTATCTTTTGATTCTTTGAGCATTTAAGCTTTATTTTGCTTTGATTACACACATGAACAACCTTTGTGATAAAATTAAGAATTTTTTTCTCAAATTTTGTACCATTTCTGTAGTATTTTTTGGCTGGACAGCCTTTTGTGGAAAATAAAGATTAAGATTATGTTTTTATTTTAAAAATCTCCATTTATATTTTTCTTTTGTCAGGTTGCTTATTAACTTTTACATTTAAAATTGTGATATGGTTATTGTTCATATATGTATATATTATACATAAAAATTTGACTTAAAGCATGGTATGATAGTTTAATCTTTTTAGTAAGCCTTGTTCTCTGTCCCTAAACAAATCAAAGTATCTGACAAGTCACCACATCTTAGTAGTGTTCCTAGGTAGGGTGCAGTGCTGTTTGTGGGTTCTTTGCCACACTACTGAAAGGAATTTCAGAGCACCCAGCAAAGTTCTAAAGTAAAATTTATCAGAGAGAGAGAGAGAGAGAGAGAGAGAGAGAGAGAGAGAGAGAGAGAGAGAGAGAGAAGGGGAGAGATATAGAAAAAGATGTCTCAACATGGGTGTCTTGGAGAAAGATTGCATTTTAGCTTTTGCCAAAAAGTTTTATATATTTTCACAATAATGGTCATGCTAAAGAGGGTGGGATACAGATATCTACTGTGGAGAGTTTACCTACTCTCTGACTCTGACGGGTGAGGGGATGGCCTTTTCCCAGAGCACACATTTTGCCTTTGACAGGAAACTAGCTAGACTTTGTGAATATGCTAATTTGTGAGCTAAAAGGTGATCTGGTTATCATTTCTACACCCTTGATAAGCTAAGGGGTGGGGTTGAGACTTTATCTTCAACAGGGAACTAGAACAATTTTTATTAATTATTATACTTAAACCATGTACCTGAAGGTTGGGCTGCACCATTTCTATATCTCTTGATGGGCTTTACTTTTGATGAGCTGAGGGGGTAAGGTGGACTGGCTAGCCCACATTGCAGTTGGAAGGGCGGTCTAGCCTGCAGAAAAGGTGTCTGGACACTTCCCTGTATTAAACTAATAACCGTCTACAAGAAATGTATATATCTATGTCTAACCTACACTTACTATCCTATCTCAGTAGTTTTTCAATTTTTTAAGCTTGGTATCTTATCCATGCTTTAGCTACTGCATTGTGAGGGAAAAAATCTTTACATTTTGGTTACAAATTACTTTGAATACATGTAGTTTTCATTATGACATTTAGAAACTATCTTGAATAGCAAAATAGAGTAAGAAGTGATTTTGAACATTGTGAGGTTTTTCTCTTTTCTTTAATAAGCACTTGATTCTACGTATTGAAATCTCTTATATCACTGCCATATGTTAATATCCATAAAACAATAATGCTTGGGATTCTTATATTTTTGTTTATAATTACGTCTGAGCATATAAGGAAGCATGACTTCTTGCTCATGTTTTTAATGAAATTTTTGTATTATTTTCATCATTACAGGCAACTAAATGAAAGTATGTGTAATTCAGCTAGAAATGAGAAGGCTTCTTTTAAAATGTAAAATAGGGATTATCACTTTTATTGCCTGTATGGTTGTTGAAGTTTCCTTGAACTATATCTGTAAAGTTCTTTATTCACCTCAAAGAGATCTAACACTAATAAAGGTGAGGCTGAGTCTATACTAGAATTGTTATAGCAATTTTATTTTAATTCAGAATGGGAAATATGAGACAAATAACCAAAATTTTTACAGACTGTAGCACTATAATTATGACATATCTATTATATTTTATGTTTCAAACAACAAAAAAATACTGTTTTGGGTCTTTTGTTTTTTTAAAAAAGGCAAAAATCCCTTTGGATACACTCTAATTATTGAATCCACTATTCCCTGCCTCCTTGGTGAATCACTTTGGAATAAATATCCAAATTTTTCCTCACTTAAACTTTTAATTTTCATTTTAAGTACAGTGATTAAAATGTAGTTTTCAAAAGTCCTTGCTTTTATTTTCAGTGCCACTGTCAATCGTTCACAATTCACTTGACCTTTCTTTTCAATCAGTAATGACTGTGGAGGTAATGACTTTCTCCTGCAATAATCACCATAACAGAACAAATAATTTTTATAACGATTGCCTGTACTTAGTAAAGAAATGTCCTATAAAAGAGATTTATTATCATTATTATATAATTTCTTTGTGTGTAAGGCAGCCTAATCATGAGACCTTACTTTTATTTCTGGTGTTTTCTGAGAACTGCTGAATGACCTTAAATACGTTTCATAAACTTCTTATTTGTTAATGATGGGACTAATGTATGTTTCATGCTTCAAAAATATTATTTAGGGAATTATATTTCCAAAATGACTTTTTTCCCCGCTCTCATTTTATTTATTTTTCCTGATACTTGGCCTCCAATTTTCACTCACATGAGAAGTGTCTACTACTGTTTCTTGAATTACTTTTCCTATATTTACTTGGTTGTCTCCTTCTGTAATCCTTTTGTTAGGTGTGCCAGTTCTTTTAAATTTTTTTCATATCACTCATTAATTCATTTTTTTGGGTAAGAAATCTAGCTTTAAGTCAACTTCCTACAGTAATTCCTTTGTTGAATATATCATTCATTGCATTAAAATATTTAGTGGTTGGCCAGGTGTGGTGATTCATGTTTGTAATCCCAGCTTTTTGCGAGGCAGAGGCAAGAGGATTACCTGAGTCCAGGGCTTCAAGACCAGCCTGGTCAACTTGGTGAGATCTTGTCTCTACAATACATAAAAAAATTAGCCAGGTGTGGTGGTGTGCGCCTGTAGTTCCAGCTACGTGGATGGCTGAGGTGAAAGGATCACCTGAGCCCATCAGGTTGAGACTATGGTAGTTTGGAGCATGCCACTGCACTCTGACTCAGGAAAAAAAAATGGTTATTTTTAATTATTATTTTTTAATCAATAATCAATATTTTTTATTATGGTTTTGTGGGGTACAGTTAAGGGTTAGGTATACAAATATGTTTCATTCAGGCACTCTGATATGTTTTTTATTTAAGACAATTCATGATCACAAATGATTTCTTGTCCCCAAACTATTGAACTGTTTGTTATTTACAATTTCTGTGCCTTATCAAGGCCCAAGTATGCACTAGAATTAAGTATTCTAAATAATTTTTTTTTCTTGATTACACTATTAATGACTTTCATCTTCTTATGAGCCACATATTCATTAAATAGTTACCATCACTTCTTTTTTGTAGATAAAAACTTATATTTATTGGCATATCATTGAGTTTTGTGCAGCAGCGTGAGGTATCACATTTCACATCTCTTATCCATTTAGATTTTTGTTCCTAAATAAGATTTTTTTATACATTATTATCTTCCTTCCTTTCTTTTTTCTTCCATTATTCGTAATTAACAATTTTGATTTGAAAATTATTTGTTGTTGCATATATATGTATATACAGCGGTGCCAAAAAGTATACACATTTTAGGAAATGTTATCTATGTATTACTTTTTTAAGCTGAATTAAGTTACAGTAGCAATATGTAGTAGGACATTCACTCAACTGTGCTTCTGTCATTTTATGTGACCATCCTACCTGTCACATGCGGTTGCTGGCATTCATTTGATTAATGCCATCCTTTGAGAGAACATCATACTTAAAATATGTATATACTTTTCGGCACCATATAGATGATACATGTAGTATGGTGGTGGAGTAAGGAAGAGAGAGTAATCCAAAGACCACATTGTTGGTGTGAATCTATAGACATACATACCGATATTCTACCAAATGTATAACCATAAACTTCTTGTTTTTGGAATTAATTAAGAAACTCGTAAGGGCCCTGCTTTTCTTCAGTTAAATAATTCTTATTACACATTTATTGAGGAACATTCTTCTGCCACACAGTGACTACACATCTTTTTTCCGTAAGTCATTTTGTTTCTTAATTATATAAGCCTTGGCTAAAGTTGTCAATTTCAGAATTCAGTAGAAATTTGTAAAAAAAAAAAAACACATGAGCTTACACACAAATTGCTATCACCATGCATGCAAGAACTTAAAGTATTTAAAGTATTATAATAATCTAGTCTGATAATTGTGATGAAGAATTATGTGATATTAAGAAATCATGCTAATGGAATATACTTTAGGAATTTAAAGATAATTTAGCTGATACTTAAAAAAAGTATGAGGATTAGCTAAACAAATCACTTGAGTGGAGTTTGTACAAATATGATCTTCTTTTTTCTATTTTTAAAAATGTTTTATTTTAAAGATGTGGGGTACAATTCAGGGTTAGATATACAAATGTTCATTATGCAGGTACCCTTGTTGATGAGGTGTGCCCCTCCTTCCCTGGCAGTTTCCCACTACTGCCAACCCCCCCCTCCCCTGGCAGTTTCCCACTACCTCCAATCCCTTTCTTATAGTATTAAGATCATTGTTCAAGGTCCGCTTATGAGTAAGAACATGTGATACTCAGTTCTTTGTTTCTGTGATAGATCATTCAGTATTATAGACTTTAAGTCCATCCAAGTTGCTGTGAAGTTCATAATTTTGTCCTTTATGGCTGCCTAATATTCCAACATGCATATGCAGCACATTTTTTTTTTAATCCAGTCCTCTTTCAATGGGCAGCACAGTTGGTTCCATATTTTTGCTATTGTGAACAATGCTGCAATAAACATATATGTGTAGGCATCTTTTTCATAGAATGATTTGAGTTCCTCCGGGTATTTTCTCAGTAGGGGGATTGCAGAATCTTATGGAAGGTTGATTTTTAGATCTTTTAGAAATCGCCAAGCTGTTTTCCATAGAGGTTGTACTAGCTTACACTCCCAACAACAGTGTAGAAGTGTTACTTTCTCCCCTCCATCCTCTCCAGCATCTGCTGTTTTTTGAGTTATTGATGATGGTCATCCTGATTGAAGTTAGGTTTTAATTTTCATTTCTTTGATTATTAGTGAGGCTGAACATTTTTTCATGTATTTGTTGACTGCTTGTATGTCTTCTTTTGAGAAGTGTCTGTTCATATCTTTCGTCCACTTTGTAACAGGGCTTTTGTTTTTTCAGCACATTTGTGTTTCTTATAGATCCTAGATGTTAGGTCTTTGTCAGATATACAGTTGTCAAATACTTTTTCCCAGTCTGTGGGTTGTCTTCCCGCTATCTTGATGGTTCTTTAAGCTTTGCAGAAGTTTGTCAGTTTGATGTAGTCCACTTATCTATCTTATCCCTTATGGCATCGGCACTTGGGGTTTTGATTGGTTGCCAGTTCGAATTTCTTTAAGGGTGTCTCACAGTTTGAGGTTTTACATTTAGATCTTTGATTTATTTAGAGTTAATTTTTGTGTATGAATAGTTAGGCATCTTGTTTTAATCTTCTGCATATGGTCAGCCAGTTTTCTTAGCACCATTTACTAAACAGGTTCTCCTCTCCCCAGTGGTTGATGGTGAATGCTTTGTCAAAGATGAGTTGGTTGAGAAGTTGAGGTTTTCCTTCTGAAATCTCTATGCTGTTCCATTGGTCTATATGCTTGTTCTTTTACCAATGCCAGGCTGTTTTGATTATTATAGCTTTATAATAAAGTTTAAAGTCTGGGAATATAATACCTCCTGTTTTGGTTTTTTTTTTTTTTGTTTGTTTGTTTTTTGCTGAGGATTATTTTGGCTATTTGTGATTGTTTATTTTTCCAAATGAATTCCTGTATTGTTGTTTCCAGGTCTGAGAAGAATGCCTCTTGTAATTTAGTGGGTATTGCTTTAAATCTGCAGATTGCCTTGGATAGGATGGGCATCTTAACAATGCTGAATCTTCCAATCCATGAACATGGAATATTTTTCCATTGCTTGTGTCATCTTTGATTTCTTTGAACAGAGTTTTGTAGTTTTCATTGTAAGGATCTTTCACTTCTCTGTTTAGGAAGATGCCTTTTTTTTATTTCCTTTTTTTATGTGGCTATTGTGAACAGGATCATGCTTTTTATTTGGATTTCTGTTTGTTTATTGTTGGTGTATAGGAATGTGACTGTATTTTGAACATTTATTTTATGCTCTGAAACTTTGCCAAAGTCCTTTATCAGTATAAGGAGGTTTTTGAAAGATTCTCTTGGGTTTTTGAGGCATAGAATCATGTTGTCTGCAAAGAGGGATAACTTAACTTACTCTTTTCCTATTTGGGTACCCCTGATTTCCTTTTCTTGTCTGATTGCTCTAGCTAGGACTTCCATTACTATGTTGAACAGGAGGGGTGAAAGTGGGCATCCTTTTTTTGTTCTGGTTTTCAGGGGGAAATGTTCCAATTTCTGCCTGTTTAGCAGTATGTTGGCTGTGCACTTCTCGTAGATGGCTCTTACTATTTTGAGGTAAGTTCCGTCTACGTCTAGATGTTTCAGGATTTTTATCAAAAAAATGTATTTGCTGAATTTTAACAAAAGAGTTTTTTGCATCTAATGATATAGTCATGTTGTTTTTGCAACTTTGATGTATTTAATTATGTTTATGGTCTTGTGGATGTTGAACCAGCCTTGCCTCATGGAGATGAAGCCTACTTGGTCATGGTGAATGATTTTTGAGATGTGTTTTTGGATCCAGTTTGCTAGAACCTTGTTGAGAATTTTAACATCTATGTTCACCAAGGATATTGGACAGTAGTTCTCTTTCTTTGTAGAGAAAACTATCCATGTGGTTTGGGTATCAATGTGATGTTAGCATCATAAAATGATTTTAGGAGAGGTCTATCTTTCTTGATTGCTTGGAATACTTTCAGTTAGATTGGTATCAGCTCTTCCTTGTATGTTTTGTAGACTTCTGTTGGGAAGTCATCTGGTTCAGGACTTTTAATTTTGTGGATAGTTTTCTTATTACAGAGTCTAATTCCTGGGTTGTTATTGGTCTATTTGGGGTCTTAATTTCTTCTTGTTTAAAACTGGAAGGATTGTGTGATGTCAGAAAGTCCTCCATTTCATTTAGGTTTTCAAGTTTGTTTTCATATAAGTGTACACAGCAATGTCTGATAATCTTTTGTATTTCTGTGGGGTCAGGTGTGACCTGATCCTTTGCATTTTTGATTGTGATTATTTGGGCTTTTTCTCTCTTTTTCTTGGTCAGTATAGTTAGGGGTTCATTTATCTTGTTTATCCTTTCAAATAACCAGCTTTTTATTTCTTTGGTTTTTGTATTATCTTCTTGTCTTCTATGTCCCAAAACTGAACTTTTATTTTGGTGATCTAGATTCTTCTGCTGAAGTTAGGATTTTGGTGGTCTCCCTTTTCCAGGTTCCTTAGGTGATTTGTTAGGATGTTAACTTGTGATATTCCTATTTTATTCATGTGTGTTCATAGAAATATGAATTCCCCTCTTAGGACAGTTTTCATGGCATCCCACAGATTTTGGTAAGATGCTTCTTTGTTTTCATTTGTTTCCAGGAATCTATTAATTTCTGTTTTGATTTCCATGTTAACCCAGGAGTTGTTCAGCATCATATTTCTTAATGTCCATGTCTTTGTGAGTTTTGAGGGAACTTTGTTGGTTTGATATTTATATTTAGTCCAGTGTGATCTGAGAAGTTTCATGGAATATTTCAATCTTATGAAATGTGTTTATGTTTGATTTGTGGCTGATGATGTGGTTGATCTTAGAGTACTTTCATGTGGTGATGAGTAGTATGTATATTCCATGGTTGTTGGGTGAAGTAGTATCAATTAAGTCCATTTGGTCAAGTGTCACATTGAACTTCTGGATCTCCTTGCTGATTTCTTGTCTTGATCATCTGTTTAGGGTTGTGAGTGGGGTATTTAAGTCCCCAGCTATGTCAGTGTTAAAGTTAATATCTTTTTTCAGTTTATCTAGAAGTTGCTTTCTGAAAGTTGGTGCTCTTATGTAGGATGCACATATGTTTAGGATGGATACTTCTCGTTGATGTATTGAACCTTTCATCATTATATAGTGACCTTCTGTATCTTTTTCAATTTTTGACAGCTTAAAGGGTATTTTGTCTGATATTAAGATCATAGCATTGCTTTCTTTTGTGTTTTATTTGCCTGAAAATTTGTTTTCCACCCTCTTACTTTGAGTCTGTGAGTGCCCTTTCTGGTGAAATGAGTCTCCTGGAGACAACATATTGTTACCTCAGAATAATTTATCCAATTTGTCATTCTTTGGCTTTTCAGTGTTGCATTTAGTGCATTCACATTCAGGCTAATTATTGAGATGTGAGCGTTTATCTCAGTGTAAGGTTCTTGTAGAGTTTGTTGTTGTTGTTGCTGTTTATTTATTTGTTGTCTTTCTTTTGAGTTTGGGGTTGATTTATGTGTGTTTTCAATCATTTCCTGCATTCTTAGGAAGAGTGCTATCATTTTTTTTTTTCCTTTCTTCTGTGTTTAATACTTTTGAAGTGTTTCTTGTAGAGCTGGTCTAGAGGTGACATAAACTCTTAGGGATTGACTCTCTGGAAGGATTTTAATTCTCTATAATTGATGAAACTTAGCTTAGTTGGGCAGGCAATTCTTGGTTGAAATCGTTTGTTATTGAGAACTTTGAATATTGGACTCCATTTTCTCTTAGCCTGTAATGTTTCTGTAGGTAAGTCTGCTGCTATTCTAACTGATCTTCCCCAGTAGGTAGTCTGACCTTTCTCTCTTGCTGCCTTTTGAATTTTTTCTTTGATACCTACCTTTGTGTAAGTCAATTACTATGTGTCTAGGAGTTGTTCTTCTCCTTTGTTGTCTTACAGAGGTTCTCTGAATCATTTGTGTTTGAATGGTCACATTTCTGATGAGATGAGGGAAATTTTCTTGGCTAATTTCACAAAATGTTTGCTCCAGGGTGATCTCTGTCTCTCTATCTTCCTCAGGGATTCCAATTAATATTAGGCTTGACCTCTTGATAAAATCATTCATCTCTTTGAGGCTTTGTTCTGTGCTTTTAAATTTCATTTCTATGTTTTTAACAGTTTGGGTTAGTTCCATATGTTGGTCCTCAAGCTCTGAGATACTTTCTTCTGCTTGGTTAATTTGCTTTTCATGTTTACCAGTTTGTTATTTATTTCATTCACTATATTCTTTATTATTGTCATCTCATTTCACAACTCCTTCATTCTTTCCTCTTGTCTCTCCTCATTTTTATTTATTCTCTCTATTAGTATATTAATGTCTGGGTTTGTGGTTTGAGACTAGTCATTCTGGAGTCTCTTCATTGTTTGAGTTTTGAAATCTATATTCACAGTTTTTGTCTTCCCATGGGTCTGTATGAGACCCATTTTCTTCCTTTTGTTTTTCTTCATTTGTGTAGGTAGTCTTTCTTTTTTTAAAAATAACCTCTTCTTTAATTATGTTGTTTAGTGATAGAGGGATAGTTTTTACTTCTATTTGCTCAATATCTTCTTCCTTATGTAGATCCTCTGGCTTTGCTCAATTTTGAGCAGGACTCAGGGTGAAAGACTGGTGTTTTTGTAGTTTTGAGATTTAATTAAAGGGGAGCTGTGATTCAGAAGCTATCTGCAGTCCCAGTGTCTGCTAACAGGTGTGCACACACCTTGGAGGCCTCTTCCTACTGCCTTACAATCTGTCCATGCAGTGGGGGTGTATGTTTGCCCACTGAAAGCAAAATGAGATAAGAAAATAGAAGAGAATGGAAAAAGGCAGAAGAAAGATGAAAAGATGGTGGAGAGAGAGAAAGAAGATGATGAGGTAACATAGCCATACCAACTAATGAATAAACAAAGAAAAAAGATAGTAATCAAAAAATATAATCATACAAACAAATAAACAAACACAAAACCCCTGTTGATGTACTTGCCCTCATAAGGACTTATACACAAACACAAAATCTAAGAAAAACAGCATTAAAATAACAGAAATGAAACAAGTACAAAAATGTAAATAAAAACAAAGAAAGAGAGAGAAAAATGAAAACTAATCAAAACAAAACCAAAAACTTGCTCTATGGCTGTTTCTGTATCTCTAGGTTCCTTTAAGCTGCCACCACTAGGTTAAGGAGTGGTTCTGTTTTCCAGTCCTCCTCTCCCCCTGTTCTCAGTGCAGGCTGATAGGCTTTCTCTCAGGGTGAGCTAGATGATCCACAGAGTACTGTGGGAGGAAATTGGATCAGATTCAGACTCATTTGACTTGTCTACTGCTGCTTCTGCTGTTAGGTCTCCCACTCAAATCTGATGTGTCTGTGCCTGTTCCAGCATGAGGGAGAGGGCATCTGTCCCTCTGAGTTCAATGAGGAGATCGTTTCTAAGTCCCAGGTTGGAGGCTAAACAGAGCTGATGGTGCAATGCAGGTCTCTGCATGGTTTGGGACAGAAAATATCATGCTGCTCAGTGTCTCCTCACTGATGGTGGAAGTCTGTTCCAGATTTCCATGCCCTGCTTTCTCCACGGTTCTTGCTGCCTGTGCTCCATCTGCTGCCACAGGTGATGCTGTGGGCCAGGTGCCAGGTGGTGAGGAGTGACAGTGCTCAGCTGCCTCCTCTCAAGACAGCGCTGAAAATGACAGATGATCCTGTGCACCAGGGGCTCCAATCTGAGCACTGTGGTGGGTTGCAGTCAGCTCCAGAGGAGAGTCAACTCTGAAGGATGGGAAGTCCAAAGTCAAGGACTTGCATCTGGCAAGGACCTTCCTACTGGTAGAGCCACTTTCACAAATATTGTTTTCAGAAGGATAAATATTATGTGAATTGTTCTGTAATTTAAAAGAACATAGAGTTATGGAAAGATAAGTGTGCTTATAATCATGATCATGAAGGTGAGCAGGATGTAAATTGGGTAAGACTGGATATATAAAGAACTTTTCATTATGTTGTTCTGATGATAAGATCATCAAGAGGTCTTTGGGATATTAAGAAGTAGAATTTGGCTGGTTTGAAGTTAGAATTTTGTGTGTCAGGCAGTGGAAGTCAGAGTAGGTAAGTCAATTAGAAGACTATACTAATAGTCTAGGAACACTAATTTTAGGTTAGGGTGGAACTAGTGGAAACTGAATATAATAAATAGAGTCAAGAAAAATCTAATAAATGGGTGAGAAGAGGGAGAATATTAATTTTAAAAATGCTGTTTATTCCTTGACTTGGTTGAAGGATAACAAGTTTGTTTACTAGCGGGAAATTGGAGGAACAGTTTTGGGTAAGGGGGAGAAATCAAGACTTTCATTCCGGACATGTTGAGTTTGCTTCTTTTGAGACACACAAGTGAAGATTTCAATAAAACAATTGAATATGTGGGTCTAAATCTTAAATAAAATTGCTGGGTTGAACATGTAAATGTGTGAGTCATTTTATATGTGGCCTTTAAAGCTATGAATATGGAAAAATTTGCTTAGGAAGCTAGAAAGCTGAAAAGGAACAAGACCTAAGGTTGAGTATAAGGTTAAAAAACAGAAGAAGTTAAATTCCCAAGGTAAAAAGAGAAGAATGAAAAATATAAAGTAGAAAATCAAGAACATATTTAATCATAATATTAGAGAAAAAGCATTTCAAGAAAAAGAGACATAAAGACTGTGTTTCTAAAATGCATATAATTTCTGAATTTAAAAAATGTAATTTGCATTTATAAAATAAAGGTCTTTGGCAGAAAAAGATTTCTCCAATTAGTTACAATTATATAGCATGGACAATGACTGCTCAGACACTAATTGTTACAGTCCAGATAGGGTGAGGGTGAGATGGATAGGGAGAGGTGCGGCACAGAGGGGTGCAGTACTGCCGGATTCAGCAAACCAGGGGTGCCCACTGGCGACCCAGAGATCCAAGTAAAAAGCAAAGAATTGCAACACACAGAGGTGAGAGAAGATAAGATTTATTTAAAAAAAGTTTGCCCCCCACAGAAAGAGAGCGGGCCTATGCTCTAGGTGAGAGTGGTCCCATAGCCCCCTGAGTCCTGGCTTAAATCCTTTCCTTGGAGATGTTGCACTCAGGTAGACATGACTTCCGTGACTTCCTTATTGACCACCTGTGGATGTCTTGGAGATCCTGTGACACAGAGACCCACTAATGTTCACCCACTTTATCATAACCCTTAGAGAAGGGCGTGACAAGGATTCTAATCTACCTGCACCTTCCTGGATGATATTCCTTAGAGCTAATGGAGTGTGCACTCTTTCCTTATCTCTGAGGCATTCCCAGTGGGTAGCTTCGGGGGATCCCTGACTTCCCTGTAGATAGGGCCCATTCTACTGGAAGATTGAATCCCTACCTGCTCCCACTTTGGGCATTCATAACATTTGTAATTACAAGTTTCATGACTTTTACAATCCTTGACCAATGTATGATGCCTTAGGCTTTGTAAATTCCCTTTATTCTAGGCAAGGTTGATTGACACTATGAGATACCTCTGATACCTGGCACCAGGAAGTTTGTTTCTGAAAAGACAAAGCCGGCAAAGTTAATTTTACCTAAAGTGTTCATTTCTCCAAAAGCATACTATTAAGATTTAGGAAGAAGAGTAAAAAAATATGCATTTCCCGCTCTTGGCCTGTCCTTTCACTAATTAGAAAACTAAAGTAGGCCCCAGGAAGACCCTTGGTATACCAAGCACAACATAAAGTGAGTGACAACAAGGGAAAAGTGTTGTTTTATAAACAAATTTTTAATATAATGTATTGAGAGAGGCAGATGCATAATTGGGTGAAGCTAATCAGTAAAATGTAGTTGTTTAAATAAAAATGTTTTATAATCAGTATGAACGGTCATGTGGAAAAGCAGAGAGAAAATAAGCAAGAAATCATATAATCCATATTTAAATAATGATGAAATTATTACTCTTAGATATAAAAAAAGGGTTTCCTCATTTTAACAGATGAGGCAAGAAAGGTAAATAGAATGAAAGATAAATTCAAAGTAATAAAATTATCATTGTGAAGAGTAGCTAAATAAGGTGATCAGGGAATTCCCTTGATTTCTAGGCTTTGAAATTGAGATCATGGATTTGAAATTAAACCAGTTGTCATGCTTGTGAATTTCTAAAGAAATTTGCACATCTTTGTCTCTTTGGATGTACTCATGAAGAAATGGGATAGTTGAGTTCATCTACAGTTGAAGTGTAATGAAACAATAAAAAGCAATAGAGTTTTGAGTTTTGTTAAAAGATTTTTCTTTGGTAAAAGTATGGGCCCAAGCATTGTAAATAAGGAAAAAAAAAAGGTAAATATTCCAGGACAGCAAAAATAAGACTTATCCTCATACCCAAGCAGGAACAATTCTGATTCTATGGCTATATGCTGGCATTTCTGTATATTTTTTTATCAGATATAGAGCAACAAAAGAGTATAATCTTTTCAAAATCTCTATTAATAAAATATGTTTATAATTAGATAATACTGCATTGCTACCTCTTTCGAAAAAATTTTACTGAGTAAAAGTGATATAAAAAAGTCAAGACACTAGCTCATGTTTTTGAACAAGACAGATTTTTAAAATTTACAGCTATAGATTAAAAGAGCTATTTTTAAAGAAAACCTCTCGAGTTCTATAACTTAATTTATGATTTTATAGTAAATTAGTTATTTCAAATAATATATATGTTACTTCAAGATTTCATTGTTCCAAGTTCTCTCTAAATTTCATAAGTTAATTATTTAAATAAGTCCAGATGGATACTATCATTGCTTTCAGCTAAATTACATAATGAATGCTTACTAGACTATTCAGTTTTCTTTTCTATTTAATTTGTGGCACTTCCACCTGAAAATTAATAATCTGTCTTTCCCTTTGGAATTATTTTAAACAAAGATTTTAGGTATGAAATAAACAAGGATTCAAGCCAGAACCAAAGAATTCCTCTTAAAAAATAGTTTTGAGATCAAAAAGTTATAATAGAAAGTTAAATATAACAAGAAAAAAGGATAAAAAGATAAAAAATAAACATAAGGCAAAAATATGTAAATATGCAAAGTAAAAGTTAAGGAACTAAAAATGTAATAAGAGTAAAGAGTCAGAGTAAAAAATAAAGTAGGTAAAACAAATGCAGAATAAATTATTTATATCTAAAATAAAATTAATGAAATATAGGTATGTTACATATGTAAATCTTAAAAGTTTAATATAAATAGGTAGAATATGTGGAAAATTAAGATCTGTAATAAATTCTAAAAAATCAAATTTCAACTGTATAAATTCTTAAAAATTAAACTACAAGCTTTTGAATAATAAATGTGTCAAAAAATTAAAAAGAAGATATAAATATTTCTTGAAATAAATAGTAATAAAAGCACAACATACCAAAATGCATAGAATACAGCAAAAGCATTCCTTGGAGGGAAGTTTATAATAATAAACACCTATATCAACAAAGTAGAAAAATTTCAAATGAATAGTCTAACAATTCACCTCAAGGAACTAGAAATTCAAGAACAAACCAAACATAAGTTTAATAGAAGGAAAGAAATAAGAAAGATAAGAGCAGAGATAAGCAAACTTAAGACTCAAAAACAAAATAGAAGATAAACAAAATGAAAATTTGTTTTTTAAAAAGTTAAACAAAAGTGACAAACCTATTGCCAGACTAAGAAAAGAAAGAAGACAAAAATAAAATCAGAGATGAAAAAAAGACATTGCAACTGATAACATAAAAATACAAAGGATCAATCTACAGATTCAAGGCCATCTAGTTCAAAATACTGATGATATTTTTCAAATATATTGTTGAGAAAAAACAATTCTAAAATGATTATAGAACCACAAAAAACAATGATGAGCCAAAGCCATTCAGAGCAAAAAGAACAAAGTTAGAGGCATCACACTACATGACTTCAAAATGTACTACAAATCTATAGTAACCAAAACAACATGATATTGGCATAAGACAGGCACATAGAATAAAGAGACAGAATAAGACTGCATAAATCAATCTAAATATTTGCAGCCAACTTATTTTTAATTAGGGTGCCAAAACACACATTGGTAAAAAGTCTCTTCAGTAAGTGTTACTGGAAAACTCGATATTTATTTGTAGAAGAATGAAACTAGACTCTACCTCTTACCATATGCTAAAATCAAATAAAAATGCATTAAAGACTTAAACATAAGACTTGAAATTATAAAATTACTAGACAAAAACATTGGGAAAATGTTTCAAGACCTGAGTCTGGGCAAAGATTTTTTGAGTAGGACTTAAAAAAACACAGGCAACAAAAGCAAAACAAGACAATATATCCACCTGACAAGGGATTAATAACCAGAATAAACCAGTAGCACAAAAAACTAAATAAGAAAAACACACATCATTTGATTTTAAAATGGGTAAAAAACCTGAATGGACATTTCTCAAAAAAGATGTACAAATGGCCAACTAAAATATTAAAAACTGTTCAATATCTCTAATTGTAAAAGGAATTCAAATCAAAACTACAATGCAAATCAAACTACAATGAGTTAACATTTCATCCCAGATAAAATGGCTATTAGCAAATGACTGTTATCAAATATATATATATGCTGGCAAGATTGTGTGAAATGGGGAATGTGAAATGGTGAAATGGAGAATTCTAGAACACTATTGGTCATATGCAATAAAATGAAAATGTGGTATATATACACAATGGAATATTATTCCGCCATAAAAAATAATAAAATTATATCATTTGCAGTAACATGGATGGAACTTGAAAACATTATGTTAGTTAAATAACTCAGGCACAGAAAAATAGATATCGCATGTTCTTATTTATATGTGAGAATTTAAAAAGTTGATCTCACAGAGTTAGAGCATAGTATGATGGTTACCAATGGCCAGGAAAGTGGAGACTTGGGGAATGAAGAGAGGCTAATGGACACACAAACACAATTAGACTGAAGTAATAAGTTTTTGTACAATAGAAAAGTTATAGTCAGAAATAATTTATTATACATTTCAAGAAAGCTGAAAAAATTGTAATACTCTCAACACAAAAGAAAGATAAATAAGGTGATTGATGGGCATTCTAGTTACTCTGATTTGATTATATATTGTATACATACATTAAAATTTCACATGCACTCTCCAAATAATTACAACTGTGATACATCAATAATAAAGTACAAAGTAAAGATTGTTCTAATAAAAAAATCAAGTGCAAGACTAAAACTAAAACAATGCAATGGCCTCGATATAGTCAAGTAATGATATTATTTATAGCTTTCACAAATATAATAAAAGTTACTTTGTTGCTAACAATAACATTTAAAATTTTTAAATTCATAGGAAATTCTCATATATGTTTAAAGTCCACAGAACAAATATATGAAGCATAATTTGCTGCTAGGACAAAAGCATGTACATACTTAATCTGGGAATATATATACATAATCTGGGAATTATACACATTAATATGTTTAGTTTTTACATTTGTTTCATGTAGTTGGATTTGAAAACATTCTTGATTTGCATCTCTATATCATGAAATATTTAATACATACAAGTTATTCCTTAGTATGAGCGAACATTTATAGCTATTAATTTACTGCTTAAACCAAACAACAGAACATCACACTTCCAAAATATTTACTCTATAACTCTTTATGTTGCTTACAATTATAACCAATATTACTATTTTTTGTAGTCATATGCATTTCTGGCAATTCCTTTCCATGTTTTTATTTTCAATCTTTTTTGGTAATATTTTTAAGCATTTCTATTACAAATACTCTAGAACTGTTTTCTCCAAAATCTAATTTGAGAATCTATGTCTTTTTCAGAAAAATTGAATACATTTACACTTACTATAAAAATTAGGATTGGCCAGGCTTGGTGGCTCAGTCTGTAATCCCAGCACTTTGGGAGGCGGAGGCAAGTGGATTGCCTGAGCCCGCAGGTTCAAGACTAGCCCGGGCAACTTGGAGTCTTCGTCTCTATAAAAAAAAAAAAAAAAAAAATTAGGATAAATTTAAACTTATCTCTATGTATTATTTCAATTATTTGCTTTTGACCCTTTTCATGTATCCAACATATTACTTTGCGAATTTATTTTTGTTTCACTGAATGGCATTCTTTTGATTTATTTCAGATGTGTTTTATTAGTGTTAAAATTCCTTAGTCTTTACAACACTTATCATAAGCATAATTTTTATTCTTTTCCACTTAAATCATATTTTGGCTATGTGCAAAATTTGAAATTCAAAATGATTCGATTCTTCAAAAATAAATATCTTTCTTTGTTGTCTTCTTGAATCAAGTTTTGACAATAGGTTATTTAATAAAAATATGTTTATTACTTTTTGTTAGTAGTTATTTTTATGTCTTTATAAACTGTTTATCTTTGACATTGTAAATTTATCGCAATATGTTAAGAAGATGCTCCTTTTGTTTTTCTGCTTTTTGTTACAGATATGTGTATTTGCTCCATCTGGGAAATATTTCTTTATTATTTCATAGATTATGCATTCTCTTTTCAAAATTTGTTCACTTATCTGAACTATTATGTCTGATTTAATAACAAAAAAGTTACTATAAAACAAGAAAATATAATAATTATGAACCTATTTTAACCTAAAAATTGGGTTTCAAAATATTTAATGGTCAAGAAATGATGTTGGAGCAATTGTACATCCACATGCAAAAATGGTATGTGGACATAGGCCTTGTTGCCCTTCAAACAAATGAACACAAAATGGATCACAGACTTCTATGCAAAACACAAAAATCCTAGAAGATAGCATAGGATAAAATAAAGACTCTTTGAGATTTTTAAAAATGTGCTATCGAGGCACTATGCAGAAAATAAACAATCAATAAACTGGACTTCATTAACTGGACTTCATTAAGATTAACATTTTTTACTCTTTGAGAAACATCATCAAGAGAATGAGAAGGCATATCACTGACTGAGAGAATATATTTGCAAAATATATTTCTGATAAAAACACTTATCGAAATATATAAAGACTCCTTCAAAAACGACAGTAAGAGAATAAACAACTTAATTAAAATGTGTGCAGAAGACCTGAACAGGCACCCCACTAAAAACGATATATGAATACAAACAAGTGTAAGTAAAGATTTACGCATTATATGTAATTAGGGAAATGAAAATTAAAATGAGATCTCACTGAACATCTGCCAGAATGGTCAAACTCCCAAAACACTGGCAGCACCAATGCTAGCAAGAATGTGGAACAAGAACTATACGCATTGCTGGTGAAAATGCAAATTGTGCAGCCACTTTGGAAGACAATTTGGCAGTTTGTTCAAAACTAAAGATACTCTTACCATATGGTCCAACAATTGCACTTCCTGGAATTTACCTAAATGAGTACAAAACTTATGTTCACACAGAAACCTGCACATTAATGTTTATAGTAGTTTTATTCATAATTGCCAAAATGTGGACGCAACCAAGAAGACCTCCAGTAGGTGACTGAAAAAATAAGCTGTGATATCTCCAAACTATAGAATATTTTTAGCACTAAAAAGATATGCTCTATCAATCTAGAAAAAAAAACACCCCATAGATTATCCTTAGATATGAGTATATATTATTAAATAAGAGAAGTCAGTCTGAAAAACCTATGTAATGCATGGGTATGATTACATGGCATTCTGAAAAAAGGCAAAAGTATAAAGACTATATAGGTCAGCAGTTGCCATTGTTACTGTGAAGAGAAGCTAAGTGGAGCACAGAGGATTTTTTAGGACAATGAAATTATTCTGTGTGATACTGTAACAGTGAATACATGTCATCCCAAACACATAAAACATACAAATAGCAAGAGTGAAGCCTGATGTAAACTGTGGTTTGGGTGATAGTGATGTGTCATTAATTGTAACAAAAGCTTCGCTCTGGTACTGGATGTGGGTAGTTGGGAGGATGTGCGTGCATGTGTGGGATGGATGGGGTTATATGACGATTTCTACTTTCTGCTCAATTTTGTTGTAAACTTAAGACTACTCTAAAATTGAAGCTTATTTAAAATATGTTCATATATATAAAGGACTGATAAAAATGTCTGGAAATCTTAAAACTTGTAATGCAAAGACAGAATTGAATAAGAACCACAACAAATCTTTCAAAATGCTAGATGAATTAGACAGAAATAATAAATTATCTGGAAGATTTTCTAACTAAATCTACACACTTTGTTTAACAACTTGTACCCCGTATGGAATACATGCTTTTAAATACAAAAAAAAAATTAATCACAGAGAAAATCTTCACAAACTTCAAAATGTAAAAATCATGCTATTTTTATAAAGAGAAATAAGATACAACCTTGAAAAATAAAAATAGACGATTTTTTGGCTAGCTGAGACTTAGAAGTATTCTTTTAAAAAAGTAAATGTAATATGTCCATGGTTATTAAAACTAATGTTCTTGTTCTTATTTTTCTAATCCTATTCACTGCTTTCTTCACTACAGAGGCATACTAAGATTTTTAAAATTATTTTCCTGCTTTTGTTAATGTCTTGAACAAAGCATATATCAATAAAACAGTAATGTCTACTTTTAGTTGTTTTTTTATTTACAAATGCTAACTTTCTGCATATTTTCTTCTGAATCTTTTATTAATACAATCTTTTATTTTTAGAAATTACATATTAGAAATTAATTATATATAATTATATACATATAACTATATACACATATAATTTTTAGAGATTATATATAATATATAATCCAACTTAAATGATACCCCATTTATCTGTTGTTCAGAGTGGACAAATGGACCATCATTTTTGGGCAATTTATAATTTTTAATTATCATAAACAATAATGTTGTAAACATATTTGTATCTGTATTCTGATGCACACTGAATTCAGGCAAGAGAAGGTCAAAATTAAACTAGGAGAAAAATTGTTGGGGTTTACGTCTGCATACATTTAATTTTATAAGAATAAGACAATTTTTTTCCAAAATAAGTTTTTTCTATGTTCACTCCTAACAACAAGAGTTTCTTTTTATATATTCTTCAACAAATGAGTTCTCAGACAATTAGGTGCAGTGACTCACACTTCTAATCCCTGCACTTTGGGAGGCTGAGGCTAGAGAATCACACGAGGTCAGCAGTTCAAGACCTGCCTGGGCAACAAAACAAGACTGTCTCTACAGGAAAAATGCAAAAACACCAACAAAAAATTAATTTAAACAAAATTGCCATCTGAATGGGTCGAATGTGGCATTTTTGTGTTTTTTTTCATTTAACTAATTACTAATGTTGGGTAAATTTTTACTAATGTTGTTAATCATTTCATGTTTATTCATCCTTAGTAGTTTATATTTTCTAAGATGTGTGTTTTTTTCTTATAATTCTTGTGTCTGTTTTTGTTTTATTTGTAGGAGATTATATGCATGCATGTATATAGTTATATGTTTGTATGTTTTAAAGAATAATACTTTGGTAATTATATGTGTAGCAGTTACACATTCTCAGTGGCATTACTTTGGTGTCTTCTTATCATAACAATAAATTTTAACATTTTATTGTTATAATGTATCATTTTCTATTATTCAGTTTCTTATTTAAATTATTTTTAACCTGAATTAAACAGTAGTTTTCTACTTTTTTTGTAAACAACTATTTTGTTTGACTTTAAAATATTTTATCTGCTTAGAACTATTTCTGTGTATAGCATTGGGTATAGATCCATTTTTAAAAAATGAAAAATTATTATCTCATTTATATCAAGTAGTTATTTCTATTAACCATCTTAGATGCTACCTCTGTGATTTCTAAAGTTCCACGTGTGTGTGAATGTGGGTCCAGGCGCCTTACTGAATACCATTGGTCAGTTGGTCCTTGCCTGAAATACACATTTACCAAATCTTCTTCAAGGCAGTCTTGACAACTATTGATCTTCTTTTCATACAAACTTTTAGAGTAGATTTAAGTTCTATTTTAAATATTGCCAGAATTTAAAGATGCAGCATAAATCTGTGTATAATTTTGATAAGATTTTACTGTGTTAAAATATTAACTTTCCATATGTATAAAGAAATTCTATTTCTCCACTTACCTTTGCCTTTTAAAATGAATTTATTTTCTTTAAAAAAAATTTTATTTTAAAGATGTGGGATTCAGTTGAGGGTTAAGTATACAAATGTTCGTTGTATAGGACCCTTGTTGATGAGGTGTGCCCACCACGCCCAGCAGATTCCCATTACTGCCAATCCTTACTCCCCCCCACTCTGGCAGTTTCCCACTACTGTCAATCCTTTTCTAATAGTATAATAATTGCTCAAGGTCCACTTATGAGTGAGAATACGTGATATTCAGTTCTTTGTTTCTGTGATAAATCACTCAGCATTATAGACTCTAAGTCCAAACAAGTTGCTGTGAAGTTCTTAATTTTGTCCTTCTTTAAGACTGCATAATATTCCATTTTGTATATGTACCACGTTATTTTTTTTATCCAGTACTCTTTTGAAGGGCAGCATGAAAAAGGGGCAGCCATATTTTACCTATTGTGAATAATGCTGAAATAAACATACATGTGCAAGTATGTTTTTCATAGAGTGATTTGAGTTTTTCCGGGTATATTCCCAGTAGGGGGATTGCCGGGTCATACGTAAGGTGAATTTTTAGACCTTTTAGGAATCGTCAAACTGTTTTCCACAGAGGTTGTAATAGTTTACACACTCACCAACAGTGTAGAAGTGTTCCCTTTCCCCCCGCATCCTATTCAGCATCTGTTATCTTTTGAGTTATTGATGATTGGCAATCCTGACTGTAGTTAGGTGGTATCTTGGTGTTGTTTACATTTTCATTTCTTTTTTTTTTTTGAGTTGGAGTTTCACTCTGTCACCCAGACACAGTGTTCCATTTGCATGAAATTTTGTTTCTCATCCTCTTACTTTAAATCTGTGCGTGTCCTTTCTGGTTAGATGAGTCTCTTGGAGACAATATATTGTTGCCTTATAATATTTTCTCCATTTTGCCATTCTGTGTCTTTGCAGTGGTGCATTTGGTCCATTCACATTCAGGTTAATTATTGAAATGTGAGCATTTATCCCTGTCGTGAGGTTCTTATAGAGTTTGTTGCTGCTGTTGTTTACTTGTTTGTTGTTGTTGTTGTTGTTTATTTGGGGGTTGATTCATGTGTGTTATTTTTTTCCTTCTGTGTTTAATACTTTTTAAGTGTTTCTTGTAGAGCTGGTTGGAGGCAGCATAAGCTCTTGGGGAGTCAATGTCTGAGAAGGATTTTAATTTTTCATCACTGATGAAACTTAGTTTAACTGGGTAGGTAATTCTTGGTTGAAGTTGTTTATCTTTTAGAACTTTGAAGATTTGGCTCCAGGCAATCTTAGCTTGAAGTGTTTCTATAGATGAGTCTGCTGCTATTCTAATTCTATTCTACCCAGTAGGTAGTCTGACCTTTTCTCTTGCTTTTCTTGGATTCTTTCTTTTATACCTACTTTGTATAGGTGAATTACTATGTGTCTAGGAGTCAGTCTTCTTATTTGTTGTCTGGCAGAGGTTCTCTGAATCGCTTGTGTTTGAATGGTCATGTCACTGATGAGATGAAGGAAGTTTTCTTGAATAGTTTCATGGAATATTTGTTCCAGGGTAGTCTCTGTCTCTCTATCTGCTTTAGGAATTCCAATTAATCTTAGGTTCAGTCTCTTGAAATAATCACTCATCTCTTGGAGGATTTGTTCTGTCTTTTCAAGTTCTTTTTATGTTTTTAACAGTTAGGGTTAGTTCCATATTTTGGTTTTCAAGCTCTAAGATTCTTTCTTCTGCTTGGTTAATTCTATTTTCCATGCTTATCAGTTTGTTATTTATTTCTCTCACTGTATTTTTTATTGCTTTTATGTCATTTATCAATTCCTTCATTCTTTCCTATTGTCTTTACTCAATTCTACTTATTCTTTCTATTAATGTGTTGATATCTGGATTTGTGGTTTGAGAACAGTCATTCTGGGGGTCCTTCATTGTTTGTGTTCCAAAGTCTGTATTCTCAGTGGCTGACATCTGAGGGGTCTGTTGAGACCCATATTCTTCCTTTGGTTTTTCTTCATTTGTGCATGTTTCTCTCTCTCTCTCTCTCTCTCTCTCTCTCTCTCTCTTTCTTTCTCTCTCTCGCCACTTCTTTAATTATGTTGTTCAGGGATGGGGGGTGGGTAGCTCTTACCTCTGTCTGTTCAATCTCCTATTCTTCCTTTTGTAGATCCTCTGGCTTTGTTCAATTCTGAAGCTAGACTCTGGGTGTGGAGGTGTACTTTTTGAAATTTTGAGATTTAATTGGTGGGGGAGCTGTGATTCAGTAACTATCTGCAGATCTAAGTATCTGCTGATAGGTATGTTGGCCCCCTGGAACTCACTTCCCACTGCCTTACAATCTGTCCATGCAGTGAGGGTATGGTTTTGCCCCCTAAAAGCAAAATGAAGTAAGATAAAAGAAAATAATTTAAAAAGGAAGGAGGGGGACAAGAGGAAGTTGGAGGGAGAGGGGAAGAAGAGGGAAAACACACAGGTACTCACTGACAAATGAAAAGAGACTCAAACAAAGACAGAATATATAAAAACAAAAACATACAGACACTCTTACAAAAACATAAAATGACAAAAACCACCTTATTGCTATACTCTCCCTCAAAAATACCTGTACACAAACAGGAAGTCTAAAAAAAAGGTAATAAAATAACAGGAACAAAGCAAATACCAAAATGTAACAAAGACAGAAAGATATAAGAGAAAAAGAAAAGAAAAAAACCTAAAACTGAAAACAAACAAAAACAAACAAACCCCTCCCCCCACACAAAAACAAACAAACAAAAACTCATTCTGAGACTGTTCCTGCAACTTCTTTTCAGCTCTGTTCTTCAGCCTTTCCCCTTTGCCCTCAGCACAGGCTGATAGAGTTGCTCTCAGCGTGGGTCAGATGCCCCAGAGACTACTGTGGGAGGAGAGTGGATCAGATCTGGACTTACCCCGCTTGCTTCCACTGTTGTCAGGTCTCCCACTTAGATCTGACCTGTCTGTGCCTGTTCCAACAAGGGGAAGTCTTATCTGTCTTTCTGAGTTTGCTGAGATAACTTCTAGGTGCCAGGTTGGAGGCTGGGTCCAGTTGGGAGTGGCAATGCAGGTCTCTGCCTGGTCCTGGGACAGAGACAATGACTCTGGTTGGCATTTCCTCACTGATGATGGAGCTCCTCTCCAGTTCTCCTCAACCTACTCTCTCCACAGAACTGGGGATCCTGCTGCTCTGCTGTCACAGGTGATGGTGTGGGCCAGGTGCCAGGTGGTGATGAGGATCAGCTGTATTCCACAGCCTTTTCTCAGGAGAGTCCTGAGAAGAGCAGATGATCTTGGGTGCCAGGGGGCTCCAATCTCAGGATGGTGGGGGATTGCAGTTACTTCTGGAGGAGAGCCCCTGGTGCATGAACACGAGTCTCCCTCAGATGGACTTTCACTCACCCACCAGCACACACTCACTTCAAGAGTCTTTATAGACATTCACTTTTGTGGAGACTCTCATAGACCAACCTGTCCTGTCACCATCTTGCCAGAAATCCCTTTTTAAATGTATTTTCTTCTAGTTATACATATATTTTCCCCAATAGATTGCATATATTTTATTTGACAAATTTCTTTGTTCCTTATTTATTATGTGGTTGAAAAATTATATTATTTCATTCCATTTTTCAAATGGTTTGTCCCTAAACATAAAAGTACAATTGATATTTGAATATTTGGATACTGATTTTTTTATTCCTTCTTTTTAATTTTATGAACCCTAACCGTTTGGTTTACTTCTTTCTAATTTTTATAGCTGTTAGCATTTGATTTCATTTCTTTCCAAGCACTTTAGGACTTCCCTTGTAATGACAAATAGAAATGGTCATAGTGGTTGCCCTTATCTTGTTCCTGATTTCAAAGATTTTACATTTCAGTATTAATTATACTGATGTTTACATTTGGGTTTTTTTCAGATTTTTTTATCAAGCTAAGAAAGTTCTTTTCTACACACTGTCAAGAGTTTGTGTCAATATGCAACTAAACTTTGCCGGGCTCGGTGGCTCAGTCTGTAATCCCGCGCCTTTGGGAGGCTGAGGTGAGTGGATTGCCTGAGTCTGCGGGTTCGAGACCCGCCTGGGCAACTTGGCAAGACCTCATCTCTACAATAAATAAAAAATTAGCTGAGCGTGGTAGCACGCGCCTGTAATTCCAGCTACTGGAAGGCTGAGGCAGAAGAATCGCCGGAGCCCAGCAGGTCGAGGTTGCAGTGGCTGGAAGTGGCCACTGCATTCCAATCTGGGTGACAGAGTGAGACTCCAACTCAAAAAAAAAAAAAAAAAAAAAAGAACTAAACTTTTATCTCATGCATTCTCTGTAAATTCTAAATGATAAATTGCTTTTTCTCTTGCAATTTATTAATGTGACATACTATGTTGACTTAGTTTATACAGGTAAACCACTTTTCATTCCTGAAATCATCTAACAGTTTTATGTATATGTAATTATAATATAAATATATTAACAATATAGAATATGCTGGACTTCATTTGATAATATTTTGTATAGAATTTTAAAATTTATTTTTACAAGACAATTTTGCATATAGTTTTATATTATCTTACTGTATCTACTTTGTTTTTATTTATGTTATAATATGTAACGTCCTGAAAAAAAAATCGATTACTCTCAGAGATGTTAAGATTAATAATAATTTATGCCTTAATTTTTAAAAAGTATATGCAAAAGTGAATAAAATTACTACTTCTGAAGATGTGTTATATGACTAGGATCATTGAAAATGTACACAGCTTGATCCATATGCCAAATATTTGTTTGCCATATAAATATATTTGCTATAAAATGGTTGCTTTTCATACCAGATTATTCCCAATCCCTGGATATTCTTAATATAGTGTCTATTATATTAAGACACATAGCTTTGTGAATTTGCCCAAAACAAGTTGGCATACAACACATTCTATTTGTATTACTTATTTTCTGACAACATTTATCCCAAACTATTTTTGGATCTCTGGAAAAGTGACAAAAAACACTTTATGTTACCAAATCCTTTATCCCCTCCTGTTTACAAAGCTAGATTGTACTTCCCATATTTCTTTATATTTAGGACAATAATATGCAAAATTTGTGTTACAAGTGATGGACCTTGGCCCATAATAATTTTCACACACTCGACTCTCTTTCTTCCCCCTATGCTGGGGTTATGAAAATATTCCAAGTTAACTTCAATACTTTTCTCTTTCTCCTTTCTTTTTCTCCATGTTCTCTATTTTGTAAGAAAATTTTTATTCCAAAATTTAATCACATGTGATTTATTTCAGGAAAAATATCCTTCAATACTGTGTAAGCCTCTCCCATTCCATTCCAAGACACACTACAATCTTCTCATGTATTCGTAGATATTTCCACCTATAAAGTAAAATGTTCAAGTTCATTATAGTAATCTGTTGTATTTGTAAACCTGTTGCTTACCAGGAATAAATAAAAAATAAGCAAGCTGTTTTGTTTTTCAGTTCCGTCCTATAGTTCCCACTAATCTTACCAAAGTAGACAATCAAACAAATTGTCCTGTAACCATAGGTGATAACAGTATACTTGTAAAACTACCAGTGTGATAAAATGTAGGCAATTATTATGTAGTCCACATAATTTTGGATGCTAATTTTTTAAAATTAATAAATAGATTTTCACAGCTTTATGATACATCAGAGGCATACGGTTTTTAGTTTTATTTGGTCACTAAATATTATTTCACTAAATATTGTAATTGTATCATTTCATTTTCTCATTTGAAGCCTAAGTTTGAAAATGTCTATGGGATTATTTTTACTTGGGAATTTTAATGGTTTAATGTACATAAGTCAGCTGTTACTTTAAGGTGTGCAGGAATATGAGATATGCTTTCCTTGCTCTCATTGTCTTTCAGGTTGATTTATTAAGATCAGGTAGCCCATTAGTTCACTAAGTCTTCACCAATCCCCTTTAACATATCAGTCTTAATCCTGACTTGATCTTATGTGTTAACTTTGCTGAAATGATTTCTTTCTCCTATTTGTTTATCCAAGAGTTTGCCAACATTCCAGTCATACTTCCTCAAATATTCTTGCATTTCTATTACAATACACAGTAAATTCCATTTTCCTAGAACTACTACTGAACTAACTGTAATTGTTCTTGAATTTACTAACTAATGTCCTATAGTTTATGATACATATGGTAATACATAGCTTGACCCATATGCCAAATATTTTCCATATGTCATATACATATTTACAGTGGTACTGAGAGTGTTTTTAATTTTTTATTCTCTCCTTAAACATAAAGATCATATTTTTCATCTATTCTGGATTAATTTTTACTTCTGTTGTATACCTATCAGTATAAAAAATGCAATAAACATGATTGAATGATTTTTGACTATCACAAGACAGAAGGGAGAATTCTTCTTACCGTGGTAATCATCAATCACCTTGTAAAAAATGAAACATTCAACTGGGTATAAAAAACACATTTAAAAATGGGAATCCTGAGATAAATTCTCCAAAGAATGCTGTTTGAATTAAAGCAAATTTTTAACTTTCTCACCTTTTTGGTTTGGTTTTGTTATAGTTGGAGTGGGGCTTTCTTCTATGCCACAATGCCACTAGGCACATCAACTGTTCACAGATGTTTCAACATTTACAGAGACTGTACTTTGCAACCTGTAAATTTATTATAATTTTAAAGACTAAAAAATTTTCAAGAAAACAGATTTGGTACAAAGTTATCATATTTGAGCAAGTCCATCAAAACTCCTATCCATCTTCACCTCAGTGGATATTAGTCAATTTTATTCCAAACTTTCCAGAAAGTGGAATTAAACATACTCATTGCTACTCTAAGCCTGACTTATCCATTCTGTTTCAAATGGATAAATGACATTTCTCATAACTGTATCATATAATCTATAATTCTCTTACTGATGAAACTAGAGTTGACTTTTTACTTTTTAATATAGGAGTTTTACATTTTATGCAAATGTATAAATGTTATTCACTATGGTTTATACATTATAAAAGCCTATTAAGAAAAGAGAACAAATAGTTCAATCCACATTATATACAAAAAGCAAAAATATGCATATGTATGTGTTTATGCTTGTGTATGTGTCTATATCTATATCTAAATACTATATATTTAATTGCTCTTTAGATTGTTAAATATATTTAGAAATAAGTATTTAACTACATAAAAGGTAACAAAAGTTTACAAAGTTTTGACAACGGATGCTCCTGGGATAAATAAAAATGGAGGTATTTGTATTCTACTAAATGTATTTCCATATTTTAAAATATTTTACAAGAATATATGAATACGTAATCACATATATATGAAAAATAACTTCATGGAGCTTTTACCTTACATTTAGACAAATATTTATTTATGTTTCTACTTCTATAATTCCACTACTTTTACAAATCTGCTGAAATATATTTTGCAATCATCTTGATATAAAAGGATTTAGGTTTTTAAAATTATTATTTCATCAGTAACCTATTGTCACAAAGGATTGTCTTGTTGAATAATTTCTGTTTGTTGCCAACTTTAGTTGCCATATTTATCAAGCACCAAGCACCTGGATCTGCTTCTGCACTCTTAAAACAATTTGGTTCATTAGTGAATAGATATGGAACACTTATATGCTCTTTTCAATGTAGTAACATTGTTAGATATTTTAATACTCACAGAGATAAAATTCTTTTCTATCATTTCACGAGTAGCTAAATATTTACCATTATATATACAAATGGGTTGACTTTACTTGTCCTTTCTAACTTTCCCAACTTCAACTTGTCCATTGGATTCACTGTCTTCATAACCACTCAGATAAACCATACTGCTGCTACCAGCTGTGATGAAAATATCTGACATGGAAAGGGTATTATTTCAGAAGGTTCATAATGTTTCCAACTATTGTGGTGCCAGAACATCACTGTATTAGAGTCACACATGGTGATAATGACATCTCCCAAAACAGAGATTTTGTCACCTGGATTCCAAAGACATCTTTTTCCAGGAATGTCACAGAGTCTCATTTTAACATTTTTGTTGACATCTAATGAGCACCATTTGAACAAATTTACTTCAAGCTACTTGTGAAGCAGATTTATAGATTAACTGGTTTCTCGTCTTTTCTCCATTACTTATTTAGCTTAACTAGAGTTCAAGTGGTTGATGAGAAAAAGATCCAAGTCAACATTCCATTTCCCTCAGTATTTTCAAGATATTGCCACCAACCAAGGTTAAACGTTTCCATTTTAGTCACAAAACAAAATCTATACATATTGGTCAAAAAACAAACAAACAAAAAACAAAGTGTAAAGATAGAAATCTGAGGAAAGGTGGTAATATAATGCATGCACAAGTAACATCTGGGTCCCATCTCATTGGTTAAAAAAAATTTTCTTATGATTACTGTATTTCTTTAATGTTGGGAAAAACAAATACCTATAATAAATATGTAATATATGTACATTTACTTAAGAGATATATAACATATGAATGTATATATACATACATATATATGATTGTATTAGAACTACTCTCTCAGAACATAAATAACATGAATCTTTTAAAAGAGATTTTTACTTATAAAGTAAAAGAAAATCTTTTTACTTATAAAGTAAAAGAAAACAGTAATTCTAAGAATTATATATTTTTAATTATATTTTCAATAAGAAACAAAATAAACATTAAGCAGCAACATTTAAATATAAGAAATAGCAAAAAATGCTGAAATGTTTATATATGTAGAAAATCCAGAATAATTTATAGACAAACTACCAAAATTAATAGGAAATGTATTAACATTGTTGGATTCAAGGTCAATATGTATATATACATATTTTTTGAGTCAGAGTCTCACCCTGCCACCCAGGCTGGAGTGCAGTGGCACACCCACCGCCACTGCAGTCTCAACCTACTGGACTCAGCCTATCCTTCCACCTCTGCCTTCAAAATAGCTGGAACTACAGGCATGTACCACCACGCCCATCTAATTTTTTGATGTTTTGTAGAGACAAGGTCTTGCCAAGTTGCCCAGGCTGCTCTTGAACCCAGGGGCTCAGGCAATCCTCTTTCTCCCAAAGTTCTGGGATTACAGACATGAGCCACCATGCCTGGCTTGGTCAAAATTAAAAAAACAAACAAACAAACAAAAACAATGTGTATTTGTAAATCAGCAAGAAAAAATAAAAAACTAAAGCAAAACAGTAGTAGCATTATTAATAAAATCAGAATACATTAACTAACAAAATATATAAAAACTTCAAAGTTTAAAAAAAAATATTGTCAGGACAAATTAAATAATTTCTTTATAAATGATTTTTAGGAATAGACTAAATGTAATTCCAATCAAAATCCTAAGGAAAACAAAAACTGATAAAGAAATAAAGAAAAAGCACATTTGTTGCATGAAGGATACAGTTTTATTACTTGATGACTGCATTGCACAATTCTAAATTGGTTATACAAGAAAAATGCAAGTAGACAAAATCTGAATATGCCACCATTTACTCTTTTCTGCCTCTGTCTGTCTCTCTTTCTGTCACTTTCTCTCTGCCTCTTTGTCTCTCTCTCTCTCTCTCTGTGTGTGTGTGTGTGTGTGTGTGTGTGTGTGTGTGTGTGCGCGCGTGTTGGAGGAATTGGAAATCAGACACAGTTGGAGGAATAAATTATTAACTGTAGATTCAAGAGTTCTAAACTTTATTATAAAGAATGGATGACCTAATCAGAAACATCTGGCATAGTATTTCTTTTCTGAATATGCTTTTCATTTTTACAGAGTAAAAAAATTTTCTCAAAATTACATAGAGTGGCAGAAAATTTCTCCATAAACATTACTCAATTGTAATATTTGCCATCTTTTCCACTTTAAGTGCTAATATGGTTTTATTTGCTGACATTCTTAACTGGATTTCAAATATTTTAGAGAAACCCTCAATATAAAGTAATAGGGAAATGGATATACATCAGTGCTACTGAGAACTTGCTGTCCAATAAAATATAAATAAAAGCAATCAACAGGAACTATGTTGTTTGAGAATTCCATAGAGATTATTCTTTGTAGTTTTGTTTGCGATTTCCAAGATTGGGTGAATTACAACTTAAAATGGAAAGGTAAGCTAGGCGCTATCATGGATATTTTAACGTATTCCTGTGGAATCTAACATGTTTATGGGTTAGGTGGTTAAAATAATTTTGGTTTAAATGCACAAGAGTGAGAGTGTTTTCTCTACTAATCATTACACTCTGACTTAAATGTTCTTTTTAACAATTTTTGTTATTTTCTTTCTAAAGCAGTGGAGTTTAGTTAACGACATGTTGTCTCATTTCTCTGGCCGCAATGTTGGGATACATTAGGTAGTAAAACATAACACCAGGTTTATTTGGTCCTCAATCATCGTCTCCAACTCTCAGTATTACCCCACCCTGCCTCACCCACCTTCTCAACACAGCATCATATTCTAACTTATTAACCATATATAAGAAGCAGGAGATGGCAGAAGGGTGCCACAGTGCAAGTCTTGGGTATTTAAGTTATCCTTTGAGACTGAACAAGACTTAAAAACAAAAACAACAATAACTCAAAAGGCTTTTTATGCTGGGGCTCTGGATGAAGATTTGTCCTGGTATCAGGACAAATGACAACATCACAGCTGCACTATATTGTTTTTTTTCCAGTCAGACAAGCATCGATGACCTTAATCCCAGTTCATTTTATGGCATCTACAGGCATGGTGGTCTTTATTTTCTCTGCTTCTTTAGCTAGAATGACCAGAGCTCTTTTGGAAGCCATTTTTGTTCTAGTTTTTAAAGACCTGGACCAGACCTGAAGGGGCCCAGCTCCACACTGTCATATATTTTTATTTAATACTCTATGCTATAGAAACAATAAAGGGTCTTTTGTTTTTCTCTTCTCTGTCCCATTAATTCTGTTCATTAAACATTGATTGGTTACAAATAATCCAGATGGGGAAAAAAAATTGCAATAGGCACTCTATACCTTGCAAAAGGCACAGAAGAATCATTCTACATAAAGTTTTATCTCATTATTATTTTAACTCAGTTTTTTGTTCATCTTTTAATTAGGCAAAAGAAGTACAATATTTTTGCTATGACTTATTCAGTACCATTGGTCTTTACATCTTTCTATCAAAAGAGTACCTGAGATATGAGTTCTAAGGAAATGTTAACAACTATTCATAGACTCTAATATCCAATGTTGAACTGAGAACAAAAGTAGAGATAATGAACAAATTGTGTCCAGCTAATTTTTAAATCATATGGCATAACTTTTAATATAATGATAATATTAGAAATAATAAAGTGATCAATGCAGATAAGATTTGATTAGATGTATTCATCAAATGTTTTCTGACAAGACATGATTTTATTAAATTTAAAGAAACGAAGTTACCTCAAAGTAGAGAAGCCAAATTTAAGTGCAAAGTGAGGCCATATTAAAGCAATGAATGAAGGGAATCAACACTTGCCCTGAAGAATTTGTGCAATCAGGGTGAAAAGAATACATTTTCTAAACTTTCTGGAAAAGAATAGTAATTATGTATAGAGCACAAAAGTTGAATAAGACATTAAAATGAATCAACAACCAATTAATCAGTCAGTCAACTTTGAAGTCCTATCCTATTTGCTGCTTTCCTCTTGAAGATGGCCTTTAAAGATGATAGGTCAAGAAATCAGAGAGATTTAGGTTAAAATTCTTGTCAAATCTAGTTTTGTGATTTTTTGGCAAGTAATTTAAGTTCTTTGAATATAATTTTTTATATCTCTATATATGTATAATTAATTCTAAATATATTAAGTTATATCGCTGTACACATATATATACACAAATAATAATTATGTTATGTTACAGAAGACAAATGTTATATTAAAATTAAGTATACACTGATAATTATTGAGATTATTAAGATAGTTATAATTCAAAAAATAACACCAAAAAATAGATGATGAAAGTATAATAATAGGTAAAATGTGTGACGTTATCATATGCTAGTACTGGTTTCTTTCCTATAAGGCTCTAAAATAGGTACTATTATCCTTTTGCCTCCTTTATAAAAGCACAGACAAGTTAAGTAGCCTCACCACAGACATACTGTAGACTAATCCAGTCAGGTGGATTTTAGATTTATAGCTTTAAGAAAATTAAATTGAGACATCATTTACAAACATTAGGATGCAAACATCTGAAGTATTCAATTTAATGAGTTTTGACAGTTGCATACACTAGTGCACTCACCACTCAAGCAACATTATAAAACATCTCTAACATCTTAACAAAGTACCCTCTTGAGACCTTTCTGAGTCAATTTCTATTCCCTAGAAAATAACCACTGTTCTTACTTAGTTTTGCCTATTTTTGAACTTCATAAATGAAAAGATAGTATTCAATATTTTGTCTTAGCAAAAAACTCTCAAGCAACATAAAGTTTTAGAGTATGATCCCTGTTGTTTCTTATTTAATCATCTATTCTTCTCTATTGTGAACTAGTCTTTCCTTGTATAATATACCACAGACTCTTTATCTGTCTTGAGCTGATGAACATGTGGGTTGTTTTTATTTTACAGAGGATGGGGAATTATAAATAAAACTGCTCTAAATATTTTTGTACAGATTTTTTTGCAGATCTAGTTTATTTATTTCTCAAAGGTAAATAACACTGAGTAGAATTGCAGAGTCAGAAGCTGAATGCTAACTTGTGAAGTTCTGCCTAATGATTATACCATTTTACATTTGGCGTTAAGTTCTAATCTATATCCCCCTCTACTTTTAGTGCTTTCAGTCTTTTCATATTAGCCGTTCTTATAGTCTCATGGCTGTCAGAGATGTACCTCATAACCACTAGTCTCTAGATCTTTATACATAATGCTCAAAACTATTCTGATTTCAGTGAACATATTCCAAACTAAAATAAATTCATAATGATGGCAGTCAGGTTAAAAGGCATGGTATAATATCAGTAAAATATTAAGAGAAAGTATTAAAATATTCTCTAGAGAGAAAAAAAACCCAAAATGGTAATCATAGAGGATGAGTGCCCATATTCAAAGTTAACTTTCCTCCTACAAACCAAAATATAAATTTATTTTTTATTATAATTCAATTTCCAAGAGGCTAGCTTAACTGAATAAACCCAGATTCTTTTATTATTAATTTATTTATTTTTAGATTAAATTAGAGAGAGAGAAGATTCACCTCCCCAAAGTAGAGAAGAGGGACAAAGCTTTTTTTTTTTTTTTTTTTTTTTTTCCTTCCAGGTCCTTTTAATTTGACCCAAAGGTTACTTTATTTTCTTTTTTTAGATGTTTGTCCTCAGGGCTTCTGTCAAAAATTCTGACTATAGGATTGCTAAGAGAAAAAGATGGAAGAGACAGATACCACAGGTAAAGAGAATAACGCTATGAGCTAAATCCTCCGGGGCCCAATTACCAGCTGCAAAATTGAAGAAGTCAGATTTTTTTTTTTTTTTTTAGCTTCAGACATTATGTTTTCTATTTATTTTGCTGTCATATCACAAATATTAAAAAACACTTTATCTACAACTTGAGTTAAAAATTTTATTGAGGATGATGTATTATATGTTATTTCTCTGTGATGAACTGCAGGCTATAATTTTAATTCATTGTTTGTCCTAACTTTTACTTCTAAAAATCAGAACCAAAGTCTAAAATTTGTGCTTTTAAAAATAATATAAGAACATCTGAACCAGTGGTTACTTCCTAAAAAAATAAAAAAGAAAACTATCTAGATTATCTTTTTGAAAGATTTTTGCTCTCATTTAAAACTGGTTCTCATCACAATTTGGTAAGGAAAAATAAGGTAGTCAACTTACCAGTGAACAATTACCAGAAAACTTGTTTTGGTAACTTATGAATAAACAATTTTATCATTTTTTTGAGAGATGAGAGACTCTACGGTACTATTTGTCTTCTAAACCAAGACATTGTTAATTCTGACTTTGTAAAAAAAGAAAACAAATCAAATAAAGTAAGTTATTTTCTCAAAGGGGCATATGAAGAAATCTCCAGGGAAGATTAATTTACACATGTCAAAGGAGAAAAAAATGTAGTGTTAATGTTATATCTATTATAGAATTTTAGTACATTTAACAACTATGGAAAGAACACAGACAGCACTGAATTCCAAACACAAACCAACAAGTAGGCTATACAGTGAGATGAACAAGTGCATTAAATATGTATTAGTATATATACCTGAAATAAGTGAAAAAACCTTAGTAAAATTGGTTATTTTATTTATTTTTATTTGATTCTATTTTTATTTTATCTGAATATATTTTTATTTTATTCGAATATACTCAACTTGTAAGTTTTCTGCAGATTATTTCAAAATAATCTGATGCACCACAAAATCTCACACCATTTATGTAAACAAGTCTATCAACCACTTACATTTACAGAGTTTATCATTTGTTTGAAGGAAAAAGTAAATTAAAGATATGAAATTAAACCCACAGGTTGTGAGTGTTGCCATTACTACTAATCTTGATTAGTCAGCTCTCAACGTATAGGCGAAGGTCTTCTTCTTTCTCTTCCAACCACCAATCCCCACTTAAACTTCCTTAGCCTAGCAAGAGAGTTTTCCTACCCAGAAAAAAAAGGCACATCCATTAAATAACTCTGTAGGTTAAAAAGAAATTAATAGTCTTAAATATATTTAAATGTAGATTATACACACACACACACGTGCACACACACACACACACATATATATTTTCTGAGTCAGGGTCTCACTTTTTCATCCAGGTTTGAGTGTAGTGGCATGATCACAACTCACCACAGCCCTGACCTCCAGGGTTCAGGCAATCCTGCCTCCTCGGCCTCCTGAGTAGCTGGAACTACAGTATATGCCACCACACCTGACTTATTTTTATATATTTTTTACGGAGATAAGTTCTCCCCATGTGACCTGCTGCATCTGATTTTAGATCATAATTAATCTTCAAAACAGTTAACTCCAACAACCATCAAAAAGTAGTTGGAAGAGTGGCTGCAACAATATCCTTGACTGTGACAATTTACTTGAAAGTATTAAAATTATTGACTCTTAGAACTGTTAGCAGCATTTAAATACCAGGTTATTGATATGTAAGAAGATGAAATAATAAAAATGTACGTTTGTATGTGTAATTGTTGCTTAATTATGTGGTAGGAACTTCACAAATTCATTCAATAACACACAGTCTTTGTAAACTAAAATAACTGCCTATTCTCATGAGAGAGGATCCTGTGCTAAAAAATTAATTAATTTAAAATCCTATATATAGTCTTCATGATTTAATTACGTATTTTTAGTCTAGTCTATCTTTTAAAAAAATTTATTACACATGCCTTAACTTTGAATATCTATTTGGTTAAAGTATTAACATTATATATAATTTCGTAATTTAATTTAAAATTTAGATTCAAAAATTTAGAGATAACTCTTAGTATTTATTGTTTCCATAAAAAACTTTTACTTAAACTTACCCATTATTATACTTAGAGTTTTCAGTGAGCTTTTTTGTTATTGAAAGCTGATTATATTCGGAAAAAAAGACTGTGATCACAGTGAGTTTATCTTTTCAACTGAATGTTTTGTGTTATGTCAATGCAATATGAAATATCTAGAACCGAAATGATTCAATCAAACAAAATTATTTGAGATGTAAAAAAATAACATTTATGACTTCTAAAAATTTAATTTAGTGAATTGAGAACTACTATGAGTTTTCAAAATTAAGATAAGCAAGACAAAATGTAGTTTTTGGTCAAATTTTGTGCGATATAGTAATATGTCATTTTATAACATTAGTTTAAAACACAAATAAAGCAAAACAAGACCACATATCGCCCCATAAAATTGCACAGTCATTGAAGAGTAAATATGCATTTGTTAAATGATAACTTTGCCGGTGTGATTATAGAAAAGTCAGAATGCAAGATAAAAATTTTGTCAGTTTAAGTCATTATTTACAGCAGAAAAAGAAATATTTTAATGTTTCTGTTTGTTTTACAGGCTACTGATAATATTACCATAAAAATGATCACAGACTTCAAAAGGATTTATTGTGAGTGTTTGCTGTAGGTGTCTTAGAAAAGAAATAAAATAGAAAATACGTTTCAAAGTTCTAAGCCAATGACTCATATTTTAATACTTGTAAAATTTTCAAAAAAAGTGCAACAACGAAAATGATATTAATAGCCTTCAAAACAGTCTTTTCACAGGAAAATATTCACAAATATACAAAAATAGAAAACAAACAAACAAAAGCATAACAATAACCTCAAAAAAACCTATGACAAAGTCAACATCTGGAGAAAATTAATAATAATTTTAATGTAGTAAGATATCAATACAAAATCTTTTCTAAGGTTTCAATATTTCAAGTGGACTTTATGAAAGGAATAATGTCTAAGACCCACCTCTCTACCATCTGTCTCCTGACTTATTAATAACCAGGAGACTTTGCATCTGTCCTTTTCTGTCTTATGAATTTTTTTGTCAGTGAAATACTATTACATATGTTGGTTCCAGACAAATACCATTTTGTCAAAGATAAATGAAGCAGAAATGCAAAAATATACAGACAAAAAAACATGGAATCAATGGAAAGAAAATGCAAAACAAGAAAGAGAAAGAGTGTATGGGATTCTGAGGAGTAATCACACTCTTGTAAATAGAAAATTGATTAACATTTTCAAATATATTAGAAGAAAATGTCACTTTTAGAAAAAGAAAACTTGTTAAATAAAAAAAAGAGTCATCTGAAAACAAAAAACACCAGTGAATTTTGGGTAAATATGGTGACATGAAGTCACTAATCTAATTTTGCTAACTCACAAACTACCACTAAGTAAAGTAATTATCTCTTGTAAAAGGTATAAGTTCATGAGGATGATGAAAATAGGAGACTAAGGAATGGAAATATGATGATGGATTTCAGACGGATTAGTAATTTGCAAATTACTGAGCTGAGAAAACCAAATACTATTTTACCAGAAGGAAAAGATCTAAGAATATAAGAAATAACCCAATTTGCTCTGTAGAATTATCAAATGACTCAGACTTTGACAGTGTCATGTACTTCAAAACTAGGGTTAAAGTGGGAGGAGGCCTTACAATAATATAAATTATAAATTAATATAATTGACTAATATAAGCAGTTCAAAAGCAGTTCATTTTGTAATTTCCCTCCCCACATCATATTCTCGACAACTAACTCACTCTCCTTTTCCAGATACACTATAGTTTATTATCTAAAGAGGTACTCCTGATTAGAGAGTAGCAGGCACAGTTACCCTCACAGATAGAGCCAGGCCTTTATTCTCTTTTAAAAGATTTAAAATGGTTCATCTGGGAAATATAAAAACCAGTGAGAGAAGAGAGACCAAAAGATGATACATAAGCCCTCCTTAAGCAAATGGCTAGGAAAGCTCAAAACTGATATGACTTTTTATTTACTGGGCTAGGGGAGGAGGGTTAATAATTAATAATTAGTCATCTACCCTTAAATGCTAAAGGTGATTACAAAGATGTTACAAATTCTTCACATCTCAGTATATCAAAACTCCTTGTAGTCCTGCTTACCAACTGGTAATGAGCTGAGCAATGTTCTTTAATTTGTTCAGTAAAGTATTAACACATAGTCACAAATATTAACTTGACACAAGCAGAGTCATAAAATGAGCTTACAAATTGGGACTTACTCTTGTACCTGTGACATTGTCATGAAAACTGCCAAAGACATCCTACTGGAGAATAAATGGCACATGAAGAAGAGCCGACTCACTTAAAAGTCCTAAAATGTGTTATGTCCTCTCAGCCCCCATGACACAAAGATTCATGCAGCTAACTTGGTCAAAGAGATTTATCTCGATGAAATAAGTCTAGATCATATTAACACCTTAGACGGGTAAGAAACGCATATTCATTTCTTAAGGTCAATGAGGTTTTATACCTCTTTGCTTCACCACAATACTTAACGAATGCAAACACCAAAACTCATTATTCATGTATAAAAATCCTATGTCATAACAGGTAAGGAACAAAACAAAAAACAGAGACAAAACAAGAAAAAAATGGAGAAGAAAGTCTAAGCAAGGATAAGAAAGAAAACAAAAATAACAAAATAATTATATTGTCTTCTGAGAGATGAGATGTTTTGCATCCAAAATTGGATAGAATATTTTTACTGAAAATATTTTAGTGAATTTACTTTTTTACAAATTATAATTATTTATAATTATGGTGTACACCATAATGCTATGACATACACATGTACACAAACACATATATACAGTGTGAAATAAATAAAGCGAATTAACGTACCTATCACCTTAAATATTCACCATTTGTTTCTAAACTAAAACTTTACCCTTTGACCAACATCTCCCCATTACCCTCACCCCCTAGCCTCTAGTAATCACCATTTTATTTTCTGCTTCTATGAGTTTGATTGTTTCAGATTTCACATGTAAGTGAGAACATGCAGTTTTTTTGTCTTTCTGCACCTATTTTTGTTCATTTAGCATAATGTTCTCCAGGTCTATCTATGTCATTACAAATGACATGATTTCAAGGTTGAATTGTATTCCATTGTGAATATATACCACATATCTTTATCCATTCATTGGTTGATAGATGCTTAGGTTGAATCCATGTTTGGCTATTATGAACAATGTTGCAATAAATATGAGAGTGTAGATAATCCTTTGATATGCTGATGTCATGTCCTTGGGATATTAGTCAAAAGTGGAGTTGCTGAATCATAAAGTAATTCTATTTCTAGTTTTTTGAGAAACCTCCATAACAGTCATTCATATGAACACACTAATTTATATTTCCACAAAAAAAATGTACCAGTTTTCTTTTCTCTACATCCTTGCTAACACTTATTATCTTTTTTTCTTTTCAATAGTATCCATTCTCTAATAATATCTCTTGGCACTTTTAATTTTTATTTTTCTGATGATGATAATGTTGACAATTATTTCATATATATGTTGGTAATTTGTATATCTTCTGAGAAATGTATATTGAGATCTTTAATTCATCTTTTAATAAGGTTATCTGGGCCTTTTTTCTGCTTTTTTTTTTTAGTTGGCTATATTTACATATTAGCCTATTGTTACATGTGTTATATACAAATATTTTTCCTAATTTGTAGACTGTTTTTCACTTCAATTGTTTCATTTGCTGTGTAGACAATTTTTATTTTTGTTGTCCGAGATTTTAGGATCTTATTCAAAAGAATTATTGTCCAGACCAATGTTGTATATTTTTTCCTATGTTTTCTTCAAATATTTTTACAGCGAGAAGGCTTACGTTTAAATTTTTAATTCATTTTAAGTTGATTTTTTTTAGTGATAAAAGATAAGTGTTCAATTTTATTCTTCTGCAGGTGGATATTCAATTTCCCTAACACTGTTTATGAGAATTTTCTTCTCCCCTTGTTTGTTCTTGGCATTCATTTTTTTTTTTTTCTGATATCAAATGTCCATAAATGTGTGAGCTCATTTTGGGGCTTTGTATTCTAATCTATTTGTCAAGGTGTTTATTTTTATGACAGTTTAATAGTGTCTTAATTATTGGAGTTATGCAGTATATTTTAAAGATGAATATTTTGATTCTTCTAGCTTTGTTCTTTTTGCTCAATTGCCTTGGCTATTTGAGTTTTTCTGTTGCTGAACAATGAATTCTAGGATATTTTTTCTTTTTCTGTAAAAAATGACATTGAAATTTTGATAAGGATTGTGTTGAATTTGTAAAATGTTTGAGTACTATGGACATTTAATAATATTAATTTTTCCATTTCATGAACATGAGATAGCTTTCTATTAATCTGTTGTCTTCAATGTCTTTCATGAACATTTTATAGCTTTCAATGTATGTATGTTTTATCTCCTTGGTAAAATTTATTCTAAATTATTTTTTTAGCTATTATAAATTAGATTGGTTTCTTAATCATTTTATGAACAGTACATTGCTAGTATACAGAAATGCGACTAATTTTTGTGTATTCTGATTTGATTTGCTTGTATTCTGCAAATTTACTGTGTTTATTTATTAGTTCTAACAGTTTTCTGGTTAAATCTTTAGACTTTTCTATCTATGAGATCATGTCATAAGTAAGTAGTGACAATTTTGTTACTTTCCTTTCTATTTGAATGTCTTTACTTTCTTTACTTGCTTATTTGCTTTGGCAAGGATTTCCACTACTATATTGAATAAATGAGGTAAAAGAGGGCATTGTTTTCTTATTTTTTAGATTCAAATATTTCAACGTTTTACTATGAGTACAATAATAGCTGTGAGCTTGTCATACCATTACACACCATCATTACAATTCTATTCTGAATATAAGTCTCTTACCATTGAGTTTTGTATTTTCATATGTTTTATTTTATTAATTATTGACATTGCTTTCAGCTTAAGGAACTCCATTTAGAAATTCCTTTATGCAAAGTCTAGTGACAATGAACTTTCTTAGCATTTCTTTGTCTGGAAATGTTTTAATTTCTTCCTTATTTCTAAAAGACAGTTTTTCTGGATAAGGTAATATTGATTGATTTTTTTTTTTCCTTGAGCATTTTAAATACATGATTCTACTTTTTCCTGGTCTACAGAATTTTTGCTAATAAATCTACCAATGACTGTATTTGAACTCCTGTGTATGTTTTTAAATTTTGCTTTGCTGCTTTCAGAGTTTTTTGTGGGTTTTTTCCCCCCATTGTCTTTTATTTTTGGCAACTTGTTATGTGTCTTATTGAACCTTTTTTTTTGATGGGGAGGTGTTGAATTTGATTGGAAATCTATGCACTTCCTGTAACTGAATGTTGACATCTTTCCTCAGATTTTCTAGCTTTTTAAAAAAATATTTTTATTCAGAAACTCTTTTCTAAAAATGTTAGGTATACTGATGATGTCTCATAATACAACTTTATTTATTTATTTATTATTTATTTATTTATTTATTTATTTATTTTCTTTGTTTCTCTGGCTGAGTAATTTTACATGATTTGTCTTCAAGTTCACTGATTCTTTTTTTCTGTTCAATAGAGCCTGCTTTTGAACCTTTCTATTGATCTTTTGGTAAATCATTGTGTTATTCATCTCTAGAATTTATATTTGTGATTTTAAAAACTATTTGTGTTTCTTGGTCAAACTTCTTCCTTAGTTCATACATTATTTTTCAAACTTTATTTAATTTTCTGTCCAAATAGTCTTCTAGTTTATTAAGCTACACAAGGGCAATTCTGAATTCTTTGTCATTCACTCCATACATCTCCATTTCTTTAGGATTCATGGGCGGAGCTTTATTAGTTTCTTTTGAAAGTGTCATGATTCTCTGTGTTTTCATAATTTTTGAGTCTGTATGTTGATATTTGTGCATTTAAAAATACAGCCTCTGGCCTTTGCAGGTATTCTTTGGCAGTAATAAACCTTTGCTATCAGTGTGGCCTGTGATTCTGCAATGATACCATGCATGCACGGTGTCAAGTTCTCTAGTTTGTTGGGCCTCTGCCTTTACTCTGAGGTTAGCTAGACCAGATGAATGGACTCTGCTGTCCAGTGCAATCACAGACTGGGCTCCGCAATCATATGGGGGTTCTGGCTTGGTGGTGTTATTATATTTGATTAGGTCAGGATATTGGGTATAATCCATGGCCAGAAGCAATGATTATTTTAGTTCTGAAATTTGGCAGGATTGCATGTTTGGTCCTGAGGTTAGACAGCACCATTGCTCAAGATGGACAGCTCAGGATGGGATCAGGTACTATGTTTAGTAGAAACACATGGTTGAGGTCTTTCTGCCTGTGTGGAACTTTGCGGTGGAGTTTAAAGCTCAACTGCGGTGTTACTTGAATGCACAAGTAGTTTAAGCCTAGTCCCTACATTTTGTTAAAAGGTGTCATGTGGATATTTTCCTCCTTGGGCAGGGCCTTGGATGGTCTTTGAAACTAAGCCAAGATGTTGCTTAAACACCCAGGTGTTTCAAGACTGGCTCCTGTGCTTTGCCGAAATGCACCGTGGTGGATGTCTTTCTTCTTGAGTATACTTTTGAGGTGGGCTTTGTAGTTGAGCTCAGCCACTGTTTGAATTTCCAGGTGGCACAACTTTGAACCCAGTACTTTGTTGAAAAGCATTTTGGTGGACATTTCCCTGAGCAGGTTCTTGGGGTTGGCATTGAAATTGAGCTGAGCTGCTATCTGAATGCCTAAGTGGTACAAGTGTTGCACTTGCACTTTGCTGAAATAATCAGTGGTGGACATTTCCCTCTCTAGGCAGGGTGTTGAAGTAAGATCTGAGGCTGGAGGTGAGGGAAGGTTGGTTGTCTTAAGAATTATATCAGGTTGAACCATCCTCCAGGCTTTTAGGAATAACCTAGACACCAGTGGGGTAAGCTACTGGTATTTCTGAATGGGTACTTCACTGGTATAAGAGCCACAACCAAGATTCACACACTGGTTTCTGTGAGCAATGCTTCTTTTCTTTATTCCTGACTCACCTCAGGGGGTCTAGCCATGTTTTTACCCCCTGTGTTTCCCATAGGTGAGACTGGAGTGGGCTTAGTGAGAGGTGTATTGATGTTTATCTCTGATATTATTTTCCCACTGTGGAAATCAAGGGCCCAGGGAATTCTCTCTGTGTGGCACTGTACAAACTTAAGGGAGAGAATAAGGCAATGTGCTTTAAATGAGATCGTTTATCTTATCCTTCTTAAGCAGCTCTTATTCAGTTATGTGGTCCACACAGGTATCGCCACATAGCTTATTTCCAAATTTTGGGATTTTCACCAAGATGTTCTTGTCTATAGATAGTTGCTAGCTGAACTTCTTGTTTTGACGAGAGAAGCCTGGGATCTCCTATTCTGCTATCTTGCTGACATTCTTTCAGAATAACATACTTTAAATAAATGTTTGTAGAGAATGCAAAGAGCTCTTGTAACTTACAAATATGAAAACAGATATAAAAAGTTGAATGCAAACTTTACAAGACAAAGTTAAATAATTTTCTAAGAAAATATGAAGATAACAAAGACTACTAAAAACAGGCTTGCTAAACACAAGGAAATTAGAGCATCAGTCTAAGAGATTTTAAAAATAAAAAGTTTCAGGAATATGAAAACATAGTTTTTAAAACAGTAACTTTTTTTTTTTCAAGAAGGAAGAACACAAAGTAAAAGTCCCCAAAGAATGTTTGGTGTAATGGCTTATAACACACACATTCAAGGTACTTGTGACATTGTATAAAAAAGATAAACTGAGTACTCCGCCATCTCAGTCTGTGAATTTGGCCGCTCAGGCTGGTCCTGGGGGCGGGGCTTCAGGGGAAAGAGCCAAAGCCGCTGAGTGAAGTAAGAATTCTACTAGAGAGGAAATGTCTACCTCTTCCTCTGCCTCTTCATCATCCTCTTCTGCTGGGAGGGGTCAGTGGGAGTGCTGTCGCTGGATCTGGTTTCAGTGTCTCAGACCTTGCCCCACCAGGGAAAGCCCTTTTCACCAACCCCAAAGGAGCTGGAGCCATCATAGAAGATGGCTCGGAGAGATTCCCCAGTGAATCGGTTTTCAGCTATCAGGTGGTGTCCATGCTTAAACAGGTGAAACAAGATCAGCAAGTTGCCGGGATGGAAAAACTAGCAAGTTTGGTAGAAGAGCTGGAGGCCGACGATTAAGCCCATCGAGCAGCTGCTGGGGTTCACTCCCTCTTCAGGCTGAAGCTGCCTGGATAGTCACCTCTGGGGCACCCCAAGTGCAGAGCCACGAAGGATTCCCCCAGCTTCCATAGCCATCCAGAGGTTCACAGCTGCATGGTTGAATTGCTCATTCACATTTGTATTTGGTTTCTCTGTATCTATTAACAGACAACAAATACTTAAATGTGTAATCTTTCAGGGAAAAAAAAAAAGAAAGATCAACCATTCCCATACAAACAAGAGTAATTATAATTCATTAGATTCCTAATTCAGTGCCAAATACTAAAAACAATGAGAATATGCCTTTACAATTCTGAAGTAAAAATGTGTTAGACTATAATTCCCTATCTAGCAAAATTATTAAGTGTGAGTGCAGAATAAAGATATCTTCAGACATAGAATAATTCAATAAATTTACTTTCCTTACATTTTTTTCTCAAGAACATATTGAAAATGTTGCTCAGTCAAATGAGAGAGTAAACTAAGAAAATGGGAAGTAGCAAACAAAATAGAGGTAAAATCTATTCCAAAGGGAGAAAGTTATAAAATTACTGATAAATGCCCCCAAAAGACTAAGCCAAGAAAGAACAAAATTTAAAAATCTTAGACAATTATGAGTCCATGGAAAACTAAAATGCAAATAGGGTAGAAGGTAAGAATGTAGCTTACCTCTGAATAAAAGACATAGTCATTATTATTTAATACTTTAGTATTGAGGAAAAAAAGTATTATATAACTATGTTGGTACAGTTGTCCCCTGAGCCATGCTTTTAGTTACCTGTGGTCAACTGTGGTTGGGAGACAAACTTAAGGTAGACAGATGTAAAAATGTTAGCTTTATATGGATAAAAATTTGGGGTGGGTCACATTGCTTAGCTATGCAGGAGCAATGAGTTTCTTCAAAATCTTACAATTAGATTTACCAATCCAACCCCAAAAGGGACTCAACAAATTACAACAGACATCTTCCTCAGTGGATGTTTGACCCTGTACATTTAAACACAGAATAGTAGACTAGAATGCATACTGTTGAGAACAGGCTGACTATAAAGAGGAAAGAAAAGGAAGAGACTGAACTAAGCAAATTGTATTTCAACGTAAAGATATTACTCTGCTACATGGCTCCATGATCCCTGGGAAATACAAATGAAAACGTAGAGATACAATAAGTATGTGACATTAATGATTGTATCTCCACATGTAAACATAAACCAATTTAAAAAATTCTTCAACCCCTTATCACCAATATACACCTTTTATTATCTTGCCAATTGCTATTATTATTATCTTGCTATATTATTAGTTTCCATGCCTGAGAGGAAAGCAAAGACATTCAGTAATTAATTTGCATACACTTTTATAGCCCTGCGTTAAAAAGCTTTGGTTTTTGAGGTTTAACACCTAAATTTGAAACTGTTCTCTCTCATCTTCTATCCTTATAACTTTGGCAATCTATTTATCTAAGTTTCTAATGCGGATTTTTCAGGTCAGCCTGGGTTTCAAGAGTGTCAACTCAATGGGTCAGCCAGACAAGTCCCAGAGAGGGCCATCAAGGGGCTGGTAAGCCTAGCCCCAGAAGTGTCAGCTCTAATGGGCTGGCAAGCCAAGCCCTGATAATGTTGCTTGTTTGATAGACTGGCAAGCCTAGCCCCCAGGGTGTCTCAGTTTTGGAGTCTCACCTTTTTCCGGCACTGGCTCAGCCGGCTCCAGTGATATTCTGCAGCTCTTCAGGTTGCAGCTCTTCAGGGTTGAGGTTCTTGTTTCACGCCCAGGAAGAATGAGGGACACAGGCAGTTGGAAAGTGAGAAAGCAGAATTTATTGAGAGGATAGAAAAGCTCCCACAGCAGGAGGAGACCCAAAGAGATTACCCATCTGGGGCCGAAAACCTGGTGCTTATATAGCCCTAAGTCCAAGTTGATTGGGTAGCACTAGCTGTGAGCTGTTGTGGTTCTGATTGGTTGGTATTAAGGTACAGACCTAATGGTGAGCTGATTGGTTGCTCTTTGATCCCAGCAGTGAATACCTAAGCTCTAGCTTGAGAGCCTGGCAGAGAGCTTGTTTACCAATGCTGAGCCCAGGAGGCCTGCTGGGAATTTGCTACGTTATTACCAGAGGACTCACCTGTCTGTCTGCATAGACTTTCTCTAGTTATCTCCTGTCTCACTTCTTTACTGTAATTTCCTTAATTTTAGTAGGAGAAGTTTATGACACCTTGTCTCACCCAAATACATGCATACTTCATTGCTTAGACTTTGGTAAGATGATCGTGGTTTTTATACAGACATTTATGCTCCACTTTATTTTCCCTATTTAATTGGACATGAAAATTGCTTTGACAGGTGGCCTAGCTGCCCGCATTGGTGCATAGCTTGACAAGGAGAGTACTTTGAGGATGACCATAGTGATATTCAACAACGAGGCATGTAGCACTTTTTCTAGGATGAGTTCTCAAACCTGTCAGACCTCATATGTTGGTTTTCCTGTGCATACAAAAGTTATATTTACATTATAATGTAGTCTATTAAATGTGAAATAGCATCATGTCTAAAAAATAATATAAATATGTTAAATTAAAATATTTGTTGCTAAAAAACGTTTAATGATCAACTGAACCTTAAAAAAATAGTACCATTTTGGCTGGTAGTTTTGGCTTGCCTCGATGTTTATGGCTATTGACTGATCAGGGTGGTGATTGCTGAATGTTGCGTTGGCTATGACAATTTCTTGAAATAAGACAACAGTGAAATTTACCACGTCATTTGACTCTTCCTCTCATGAATGATTTCTCTGTAGCATGTGGTGCTGTTTGACAGCATTTTACCCAGAGTAGAACTTATTTTATTGAAAGAGTTTATCCTTCTAAGCTTGTCATTACTTTATTAAATAAGTTTATAAAATATTCTAAATCCTTTGTTGTCATTTCTATAGTGTTCACAGCATCTTTACCAGGAGTAGATTTCATCTCAAAAACCACTTTTTTTGCACATGTATTAAAAACAACTCTTCATCCATTCAAGTTTCACCAAAGGATTGCAGCAATTCAGACACATCTTCAGGCTTCACTCTGAGAAGCTACAATTACTGAAACAGAATAAGCACTATATAAACTGGTCGTTATGTGCCTTTATTTTTTATTTTCGTATATGACTTAGTAAAGTTTTGCATTTCCCATCACAAGCATTTTACACATTTCTTCCTAAATGTATTCTTAGGCATTTTTATGTGTTTGATTTATCAGAAATGGATTTATAATTGTTTTATAGGGAAATATCAAATTTTTGTATTATGTCTGATAGTTCATTTATTATGGTTCTTTATTAACTATAAGAGCAATTATGCTATAATTACTAGTATTATGGAATGAATACTCATTCTATGCCAGAATAAACATCTTATATTTTCTCATTTTATAGTATCCTCAAATAATAAAGTAATAATAGCTATTTTTTTATTTGTGCTTATTTTGTATTCGGAATTGTAATCAGTATGTGAGGTGTGCATCAATACTATATTACTTTTTGGAAAAGGAAAATGAAACTTAACAAGGTTAAGTAACTTACTCAGTGCTAAATCTAATTGCTATGTGTTGGAACTAGAATTTTAACTGAGAGTTGTTGACCCCAAATATCCTTCAATGGCATTTTGATATCAATAATACTTACAAGATTTTAAGTTTTATTTCATGTCCAAAATATTTCCAAATAGTTTTTAAAATAAACACGGTATCAGTCGTGCTTTCTTTTTTTCTTTTTGGTTTAATGAGGATGTCAAACAACACAACTGCTTATTTAAAATCAATTAATTTTCTAATTTAATGTCTACATTTTAGCATCAAAAACATCTTGATATATACAAAAGGAGCCCTTGAATTTCTTGCCCTTGGAAAAGATATAACATTTCGTGTGAATGTGGGAGTTGATATTTTTCCAAAACGCATGTATACTTCACACATCTATGAAAACAAGAGGTTAGAGTAGTTGCCTGATTGTTGGTCAAGAACAGCTGTGCCAAGATGAGCATCTTCACTCTACGCCTCACCTTCTTTCTCCGGGACATTACTTTAGACTATTGCTTGCATATAGCACACACACCTTCCATTTCTAATTCTCCCCACTTTGGAGTTCTTCTGAAACTTCATATTACTCCACAATCATGGCCATTTTGTTTTCTAGCCAGATTATATATTCTGCATCCATCAAAAAAGACAGAGCTGTCAGCTGGTAAAGTTCATGTGCAGCCTTTTCAACAGGACCTAGTTAAAAGTAAAATAGAGTTGGTCTTTCTTGCTAGAAATCTTGGCTCTTGTGAAGATCAGTTTCTATAATGAAACTTCCTACTAGCCCAGTTTTCAGAGTATGGCTAAATTTTAAGAAAGTAGTGGGTTGTGTTAGATAATAGTTCTCATATTTTAATAACTTACCTGACAAAAATGAAAAACAAATTAGCTTGCTAAGTCAATAAAGAGATGTACAACTTATAAGAGGCAATGATTATCAGTAGCAAAAGGTGGATGCTAGTTAAGCCTAAATAACCTTTTTGATTATTCAATGTATTTTCCAAGTTTTTAGAAATCAGACATTGTAATATGAAAAAATATATCTGGAAATAAATTTTCGTTTCTTGCACAAGTCCCAGGAAGTGAAGGGAGTCATGGGTAAGAGGACATTGAGACAGGAGGTAGCTAGACAAAGTCTAGGCCAACAGGAGTGTCTGCTGGTATCCAAAAGCAACCAATCAGCTCACCATTAGCCCCTACCTCCTGCTGATTGGTCATTAATACTGACCAATCAGTACAGAAATAGCTCACAGCTAGTGTGAGCCAATCAGCTTGGACTTAGGGCTATATAAGCACCAGGTTTTCGGGCCCAGATGGGCAACCCATCAGGTCCCCTCCTGCTGTGGGAGCTTCTCTGTCCTTTCAATAAATCCTGCTTTCTCACTTTCCAGTCGTCCATGTTCCTCATTCTTCCTGGGCACGAGACAAGAACCTTGACTCTGAAGAGCTGTGACCTGAAGAACTGCAGAAGATCATTGGAGTTGAAAAGACATGCACCCAAGGGACTGGCTTCCCAGCCAACAAAGCCAACTGAACCAGGAGAGCTGCCGGAAGAAGGTGAGACTCTAAAGCTGAGACACACAGGAGGTTAGGCTTACCAGCCCTTCCGTGACTATCTCTGGGGCTTGGCTGGCCCACTCATTGAGCTGACACTCTTGAAGCCCAGGCTGACCTGAAAATTACACATCAACATGTCATGTTGTGTATGATAATTGCATAGCTTACAAAGCTATAGGTGTTCACTAATAATACTTATTAATTATAAGTAGTTATCTATTTAATCTCATCTGGGAATCTCATTGTGATTAACCTATCCTCTTATTTTTAGTGTGACTATTTCAGATCCCACTCCAAACCCCACTAGTGAGAAGTTGCACATGGTACTCATGAATGAAAAATGTTTTTCCTAGTCACCTTTAACACAGAAATTCTCTTACTAATGAATTGTCAACCTTATCTATATTTCTATATTCTGAATAGGTTGTCCCTTCTTTAGAAATACTGATGCACTGAACAGCAACCCAATTTTGCTTTTCCCAAGGAACCATCATTTCAACATAGTATATAGCAGATTTGAGAAAGAGTCACTGGGGAGAAATGAAATGACACATGTCAACAAGAATTTAAAATTAAATGTTAGCCATTTGTCCTGTAAGAGAATTTACTACTTAATTCTTAAAATTAGGCTCAAATCTCTTACCATGTTTATTACTCTTTCTTTTTCTTCACAAATCTTTCATCTTCCCTTTCTTGTTCTATATCCTCAAATTTTCATAATTGCCAATATTTATTATGCATAGCATTTGAACTGTGACACCTGTATTCTGAAGTGACCCAGATCACAATATTTTATGAAGCTCTTATGTGCTAAAATAAAGGCATCTAAGTCTTCTAAAAATAAATATTTTCTATTAGTGCCAGAATTATTATTTTTTTCAATGTGTATGTGCTGGATTTTTTAAAGGGAAATTCTAATGTAAAAGAATGCATATTATCAAATCACTACAAGAGAGAAATAAGAGGCTATTTTAAAATAAAAGCATGGGAAAATACTTTCTAAGAAAACATAAGCAAAATAGCAATTTATTGGCAGTTTTAATAACATATATAACTAAGGGCAAAAATATAAAATAAGAAAACAGGAAGATTTATATTTAAACATATATATGTATAAATATAAATGTATACAAATATAGATATATACACAGTTATAAGCCCTGAATCTTTAAATTTTAAAATTTTAAAAATTATGAATTGTTCATAAATGTACAGGCACCTATTAATATTAGTACCTAGCTAACCTGTGGAGAACCAAGACTTTTTTCATCTTATCTTTGCTTAATATGTCTACATTTCTAGTGAGGGTTGGTTACAACCTAATACATTATAGAATAATTTGTGCAACCATGATAGGAAGTTCAGAGGTAAGTTTAGAATAATGGAAGGAGAAAGATAAAAATAAAAGAAAAAGGAAAAAATAAAAGTTAAGGAATAATTTATCCATAAATGGTATTTCATGCATTATATTGGGCAGTTTCAGAAGCATGGAACATGTTTTATTTAGAAGCAAAGACATTTGTATGCAAATTATTCCACGAGAGTTAGTCTTTCCTGCACGTTCAGATTTGGAACTGTATCTTTTCTACTTTTGGATGAGAATCTCCAAATTCCTGAAAATATTTAGTTCAGGAGTCTTTGTTAATGTAGTCTGTGTGGTTTGACCAGCTACATTACATCCTGTAGGTAGTCTCAGAAAGACCCATAAAAAATGACAAATGATTTTGAAGTCTTTCTGCTCTCCCATCTGCTCATGGGAGCTGCTCTACTTAAAGTCCTATTTTTATGTTATCAAGTTGATAGCACCAATCTGCCAGATGATGGATTCACAAATATTTACTTGTCAGAGTCCTTAGCAAAAGACCAAAACAAATTTCACGTTACATAAAATTAAATGTTCTCAGTTTTTAAAAAAATATTAGTTGGCACATGCTCTATCATGAGTGTCTCTGAAATATGTATGTAAATAATTACATGCAAATTGTTTCAGCATATATTTACATAAGTATTTTCAGGAAAATAAATATCTGACCACTGTCTAGCAATTCTTCCCCTTTTGTGTCTGTCTAAATGCATAAGAACTAATAAAATTGCTAAGTAAATTTATGTATGTATATTGTGGATGACTAGAAAAGTGACTGGAAACTCTCTTAATATAAAAAAATTAAAAATATTTAGAACATATTTCTTTTCAGAAATGAACTATTTAAGTTGCCTATGTACTTTTCTAAATACTTTACTTTTCCTTTGCCTTATATTTTTCCATGTTACTTATTAATCCTCTCATGTCATTTAGTAAACATTAAACATTCCGAATTTACAAAAGGGAAATAGAAAATAAGTTTAGTACAATTGTTTTCACAATCAATGCCTAAGTAAAAATTCATGGTTACGTTTTTACCATTTCAAATCGGAATCAATTTTTAAAAATTATTGTTTGATAAATTTGTCATACAAGCAAATTTGTTCCATTTATTGATGTGTCTTTTTACTCTCAGGTTGTATTATTTTTACTTTTCTACTGTAAAATATTATTTCTTTTGTAAATGATGGTAACAGGAAGTCAGTTTTATTTTAATTTTTATTATTTATTTATTTATTTATTTTTGAATTGGAGTCTCACTCTGTTACCCAGGCTGGAGGGCAGTGGCATGCTCCCGGCCACCACAGCCTCGACCTGCTGGCCTCCTGCGATCCTTCCGCCTCAGCCTTCCAAGTAGCCAGAACTACAGGCGTGTGCTACCATACCTAGCTAATTTTTGATTTATTGTAAAGACGAGGTCTCACCAAGTTGCCCAGGTGGGTCTCGAACCTCTGGGCTCAAGCAAACCTTTTGCCTCAACCTCCCAAAGTGCTGGGATTACAGGCTGAACCACCAAGCCCAGCCTTAGTTTTTTAAATGGCCTTAGTTAAATGAATAATTTGTTATCCTTTGTTAGTTCTCTTTGTCAGACATTCTTGCTTTGCTTCTTTTATTGATTCCCTTTCCTGTTTATTCTTATTTTATTTTACCTATCTTGCAAATCTAACAACATAGGGGTAATATGCTAGCAGCCAAGAAGCATAATCTGGGAAGTTGATTTTTTAAAAAGTCAGTTTTTTCTTACTCTAGTCCAATATATTTTTCTACTGCAAAGGACTTACATTATATATTTTAAAAATTGAGTTTTTAGTTTGTACTTATGTATTTATGGAATCAACACAAGAAGAAATACTCAAAATAGCATGTGTAGAATACATTTCCATATACTAAATGATAATATGTATTTATTTGCCAAATACAATGGAGATTATGGAAGTAATACAACATCTTTAAGACTTTTAAGGACTAATCAATTAACATATTGGGAATAACGACCATTAAAAATCATAAAATGTTATCTAATATTTTAGAATTTCTTTTGTATTTTTAGACAAATATATTCCCTGAAAGCTGCCTGGAATACCATTGAACAAGTTGATTCTTTGACTATGCTCCATTATCTCAAAATAGGCTTCAAATTATTCTCAGACCAAAACAGCAGGTAGAATGATTTAGAGCATGTTCTTCAAGAACATGACACCTGAATGTGTTTATAATAAAATTACCATTGCAGTTCCCTGAGGCTTGTATTTTTTTTTTTCTAGACAAAAACTTAAAATAACTTGTTTAAGATGACCATGTTTTTTGCTTAACTCCCAAAATGGGTTTTTCTATGTATAAGTCTATTATGTTCCTAGCAATTAAGAAGATTAATTCTGTACAAGATAAACATGCATTGCTGGTATATTGCATAGATAGATGGATGGATGGATAGATAGATAGATAGATAGATAGATAGATAGATAGATAGATAGATAGATAAATACATGTCCTGAAATCCATCCAATTTAGAATATGGTCATGTATTTGTCAATATGAGTCATGCTTTTAATCTCAAATTGATATTTTTTTGCCTAGCTTAGAGCCCTAAATTTTTTTCTATATTTTTAAACAACTTTTACAGTTTTAAGTATTACATTAAAGTCTATGGATTTTTTTTTACCCTGATACTATATATATAGTATATATATTTTTTATATATAGACATATATACACACATATATGTATATATATATAATTATCAGTATCTATCTCTATTATCTACTTATTTATCTATCTATCATCTATCACCTATAACTATGTATCTATCATTTATCATCATCTATCTATTGTGAGGTTAGGTCAAAGTTAATTTTTTTCCCTAAACATTTCCAATTGTTTCAACAACTTGTTTTTTTTCTGTATTAGTCACATATTTCTTTTTTTTTTCTCTCTTTTGATTTTTATTTTAAAATTGTGGGGTACAGTTCAGGGTGCGTTATACAAATATTCATTGTGCAGGTACCCTTGTGTTTCAACACATTTTATTTAAAAGGTTATTCTTCCTCCTCAGATTAAATTGTTTTTGTAACTTTCTCACAATGCAGTTTAGCAGGCATCATCATGTGCAACGACATCTGAAATCTCTATTTTGTTTCATTGATCTATGTGCCTACCCTTCAGTCAATACCATAATGCTTAATTACTATGCATATATAATTAAACTTTATTTGTTTAGATTGAAAAATATAATTTATTTAGAAAGAAAATTCAATGACTCAGCCTGTAATCCTAGCACTTTGAGAGGCTGGATTGCCTGAGCCCTCAGGTTTGAGACCAGCCCAGGCAACTTGATGAGATGTCTCTACAATAAATGAAAAATTAGCCGGGCATGATAGCATGCTCTTGTAGTTCTGGCTACTTGGAAGGCTGAGGTGGAAGGATTGCCTGAGCCCAGCAAGTCGAGACTGCGGTGGCCATGAGTGTGCCACTGCACTCCAGCCTGGGCGATGGAGTGAGACTCCAACTCAAAAAAAAAAGGAAGGTAAATTGGAGAGAGAGAGGAGATTTACCCCCCCAAGGTAGAGGAGGAGGTCAAAGCTTAGGAAAACATGGTGGCCATAACTCAATGAACACATGGCCTGGCCAATGTGTAGCAAAAACAAATATAAGGTTCAGTATTGTTTTTGATAGGCTAAGGCTTGTGTTTATATATATACATTATAGAATGGGCTTGTTTGTGTGTACAAATAACTGAGATTTTGATAAATTTTATACAGCCTGTAGATCAACTTATTGCCATCTTGACTATGTTGAGTGTACCAACTATGAATATGGCTTATCTATTTGTTTAGGTTTTCTTTTATTTATTTTAAGAATTTTATAATTTTTACCATATGGCTGCTATACATGTTTTGTTGGGTTTATAATTGAGTACTACCTTTTCTTGGAAGTTATTAAAAATTATATTGTGATGGAATTTTGCCTTCCACATGTTGATTGTTAGTATATAAAAATGTAATTGCCGGCTCGGTGGCTCAACCTGTAACCCCGCGCCTTTGGGAGGCTGAGGTGAGTGGATTGCCTGAGCCCACGGGTTCGAGACCCTCCTGGGCAGCGAGACCTCATCCCTACAATAAATCAAAAAATCAGCCGGGCATGGTAGCGCATGCCTGTAATTCCAGCTACTCGGAAGGCTTAGGTGGAAGGATCGCCGGAGCCCAGCAGGTCGAGGCTGCGGTGGCCGGGAGTGGCCACTGCACTCCAGTCTGGGCAACAGAGTGAGACTCCAACTCAAAAAAAAAAAAAATTTAATTAATTCTTGTGCGTTAGTATCCTGTGACCTTTTTGAACCAGTTATTAGACATTTATTAGATCTGGGAGGGTTTTTGGGTTTTTTTTAAAAAATCTCATGGTATTATCTTGGTCATCTGAAAATAAGGAGACTTTATTTCTCCTTTATTACCTATATGTTTTTTTCCTCCTTTTTTTTCTTGCCTTACTGTAGTAACTAGAATGTAAGAGTATTATATTGAATCAGAGTCATGGGACTGGGCTTACTTGCTTTATTCCAATCTAGAGGATAGAGCATTTTAATATTTCACCAGTAAGCACAATTTGGCTTTAGATTTTTTGTAAACGCTTTTTATCAAGTAGATGTAGTTCCATATATCCAACATGCTGACTTGTTGTTGTTGTTGTGAATGAGTACTGGGTATTATCAAATACTTTATCTGCATCAAATTATATAATTATATATTTTTTCTTCTTCAGTTTGTTGATAGGGTAGTTTATATTGATTAACTTTATAAAGTTGAACCAGCCTTACCCACTTGAATTAAATCGTAATTGGTAATAATGTATACTTTATACATTTTAAAAATTAAATTTGTTTATATTTTCTGAGCATTTTGCCTCCAGATTATGGTCCATGGTTTTCTTTTGTTTGTAGTTTATCATTTTAAAAATATTGATCTTATAAAAGTGAGTTGAAAAATGTTTTATTATTTTCAATATTCTAGAAGACATTGTGTTAAATGTGTTAATTTTTATTTACATATTTGGTAGAATTTTTCAGTAAAACCAATCTAGAGCTAGGGATTAATTTTTAAATTAAAAAGCATTTAATTTATGTAACAATTATAGAAATATTCTGATTATCTGCATTATTTTGGTTGAGACTTGATTGTGTGTGGTTGTTTAAATAAATTGGTTCATTGAATACAAGTTTTCAAATTTGTGAATGTGAATTGTTTGTAGTATTACATTAATATCCTTTTAATTCTACAGGACTGTAGTGATACTTAATTCATTAGCTATATTAGTGATTTGTGTCTTCACTTTTTTTATTTTTGTAAGTTTTGCTAGAAGTTTATTAATTTAATTTTTTTCCAAATAATCAGTTTGTTTTATTGTTTTATTTTTTCTTCTTGTTTTTAATTTCATTAATTTCTGTCACTATATTTACGATTTTATTTTTCTTCTTTTCTGATACGTTTTATTGTGAAAATATGGGGCACAATTCAGGATTAGGTATACAAGTGGACATCATACAGGTAAAGTTTGGGCCTACTTTTGGTCGCCACTGTGCCTGTCTTGAGACCAGGTACACTTATTGTAGTTGTGTCCTCCCCACCCCACCACCAGCTGTATCCCACTACTGCCAATCCCTTTCTTACAGTATTATGGTAAATGTTCAGGTCTGCTTATGAGTGAGAACATGTGGTACTCAGTTCTTTGTTCTCTGATAAATCTCTGAGTATTATAGACTCTAAATATATCCAAGTTGCTGCAAAAGTCCATATGTTTGTCCTTTTTACTGCTGCATAATATTCCATTTTGTATATGTACTACATTAGTTTTACCCAGTCCAGTTTTGATGGGCAGCATGGTTGGTTCCATGTTTTTGCTTTGTGAAGAGTGCTGCAATAGACAAGTGTGTGTAGGTATCTTTTTTGTAGATTGTTTTGAATTCCTCCAGGTATATTCTCAGTAAGGGGATTGCTGGGTCATATGGAAGGTCAATTTCTATTTCTTTTAGGTATCACCACACTGTTTTCTGTAGAGGTTGAACTAGTTTGCATTCCCACCAGCAGTGTAGAAGTTCCCTTTTTTCTATATCATCGCCAGTATCTGTTGTTGTTTGTTTTATTAATGATGGCCATTCTTACTGGGTTTAAGTGGTATCTCAATGTGGTTTTGACTTGTATTTCTCTGATGATTAGTGAGACTGAGCAGTTTTTCATGTGTTGGCTGCCCATATATCTTCTCTTGAGAAGTGTTTATTCATGTCTTTTGCCCACTTTTTAATGGGACTATTTCTTTCTTTTCCTTTTGGCATGTTTGACTTACTTGTAGATCCTGGATGTTAGACATTTGTCAGATATACAGTTGGCAAATATTTTTTCTCATTCTGTGAGCAGTCTTCATGTTCTCTTAATAGTTTCTTTTGCTTTGCAGAAGTTTTTCAGTTTAATGAAATATCTATCTTATCTTTTATGGCATGGGCTTTTGGAATTTTGGTCAGGAATTGGTTGCCTACTCCAATTTCCATAAGGATGTCTCCTGCATTTTCTCAGATTTTTATAGTTTGGGTTTTACATTTAGGTCTTTGATACATTTAGAGTTGATTTTTGTGTGTGGTGATAGGTAGGAGTCCTGTTTCAATCTTCTGTGGTCAGTTGGTTTTCCCAGCATCATTTGCTGAATAGATTCTCCTCTTTCCAGTGGTTGTTGACGGAGGCTATGTCAAAGATTAGTTGGTTGAGAGATTGAGGTTTTGCTTCTGGAATCTCTATCCTGTTCCAGTGGTCCATGCCTATTCTTTTACCAATACCAGACTGTTTTGATTATTGTTGCCTTATAGTAAAATTTGAAATCTGGCAGTGTGATACTCCTTACTTTTTTTCTTATGCTAAGGATTGTTTTGGCAATTCATGGTAATTTATGAGTCGATATTAATTTCTGAATTGTCATTTTTAGGTTGGAAAAGAATGATGTTGGTAATTTAATGGGTATTGCATTGAATCTATAGATTGCCTTTGGTAGGATAGACATCTTAACAGTGTTGATTCTTCCAATTCATGAGCATGGAATATTTTTCCATTTGTTTGTGTCTTCTTGGATTTCTTTTAGCAGTGTTTTGTAGTTTTCCCTGTAAAGGTATTTCACTTCACCAAGATATTTCATTTTTATGGTGGCTATTGTGAACGGAATTGTGCTTTTTATTTGGTTCTCTGCCTGTTTGTTGTTGGTGTGTAAGAATGCAATGGTCTTTTGCACATTTACTTTGCACCCTGAGACTTTTCCAAAGTCCTTTAACAGTGCAAGAACATTTATGACAGATTTTCTTGGATTTTCAAGGTATAAGATCATATCATCAACAAAGAGAGAGCCTAACTTTTTTTCCTATTTGGATATCCCTGATTTTCTTCTCTTGTCTAATTTCTTTAGCTAGGACTTCCAACACAATGCTGAACAGGAGGGGTGAGAGTGGGCAGTCTTATCTTGTTCTGGTTTGCAGGGGAGGTGCTTTCAGTTTCTGTCCAGTTAGCAATATGCTGGCTGTGAATTTATCATAAAAGGCACTTAATATTTTGAGGTATGTTCCCTATGTTCCATCTATGTTTACATGTTTAGGATTTTTACCAAGAAAGGATGCTGGATTTTATCAAAAGTTCTGTCTGCATCTAATGTTATAATCATGTGGTTCTTGTTTTTATATCTGTTGATGTATTTAATTACATTTATGTATCTAATGTTATAATTATGTGGTTCTTGTTTTTACATCTGTTGATGTATTTAATTACATTTATGGTCTTATGAATTTTGAAGCAACCCTGCATCCCACAGATAAAGCCTACTCGGTCAAGGTGGATGATTTTGGGGATGTGTTGTTGGATCTGAATCGCTAGAATCTTGTTGACAATATTGCATCTATATTCATTAGGAATATTGTTGTTAAATCTTTACCCATTTTGGGTATCAGTGTGATGTTAACTTCATAAAATAATTTGGGGAGAATTTTGTCTTTTTCCATTTCCTGGAATACTTTCAGTAGGATTGGTATCAGTTTCTCATTGTATGTTTTGTAGAATTCCGCTGGAAAGTCATCTGGTCCGGGGCTTTGTTTTTTTTTTTTTTTCAGGTAGTTTTCTTATGACGGAGTCAATTTCCTGGGTGGTTATTGGTCTATTTAGTGTCTTAATGTCTTCCTGTTTCAATTTTTGGAGGTTGTGTGATGTCAGAAAGTCCTATATTTCATTTAGATCATCAAGTTTGTTTTCATATAGGTGTGCATTGTAATTGCTGATAAACGTTTGTATTTCTTTGAGGTCAGTTGTTCTTTGATCGTTTGAATTTCTGATTGTGTTTATTTAGACCTTTTCTCTCTTTTTTAGGCCAATCTGGCTAGGGGTCTATCAATGTTGTTTATCCTTTCAAATAACCAGCCTTTTTGGTTTTGTTGATTTTTTTCTATGGTGTTTTTGTCTTCTGTATCCTGTTTTGGGGCTTTTACTTTGGTGATCTGGATTCTTCTGCTAAAGTTAGGGTTTTGGTGTTCTTGTCTTTCTAGCTCCCTTAGGTGATTTGTTAGACTGTTAACTTGTGATCCTTCTATTTTCTTGCTGTGTGTTCATAGTGATATTGATTCTCCTCTGAGTACTGTTTTTATTGCCACAGAGATTTTGGTAAGATGTGTCTATTTTAATTTGTATCCAGGAATCTTTTAATTTCTGTTTTGATTTCTGTGTTAGCCCAGGAGACATTCAGTATCATACTTTTTTAGTGTCCATGTCTTTCAGGGTTTTGGGGAAATTTTGTTGTTGATGATATCTATTTTTATTTCATTTTCATCTGAGAAGATGCATGGCAGTGTTTTGATCTTATGAAATTTGTTTATGCTTTTTCTATGACTGAGAAAGTGATTTTGTAGTATGTTCCATGTGGTTATGAGTAGAAAGTATATTCCATGGTTGTTGATTGTTCTGTAAGTGTCTATTTTCTTTCTTTTTTTTTGAGTTTGTGTCTCACTGCATCACCCAGACTGGAGTGCAGTGGCATGCTCATGGCTACTCCAGCATCAACCTACTGGGCTCCAGAGATCCTTCCACCTCAGCCTTCCAAGTAGCCAGAATTACAGACATGTAGTACCACGCCCAGCTAATTTTTTATTTATTTTAAATAGAGGTCTCTCCAAGTTACCCGGGCTGTTCTCAAACCCATGGGCTCAGTCAATCCACTCTCCTCGGCCTCCCAACGTGCTGGGATTAGAGGCTGAGCCACTGAGTCCAGCCCCTGTAAGTATCTATTAAGTCCATTTAGTCAAGCATAAAGTTGAGGTTCTGGATCTCCTTGTTGATTTTTTGCTTTGATGATCTGTCTAGAGTTGATAGTGGGGCATTTAAGTCCCCAGCTATGATAGTGTTATAGTCAATGTCTCTTTCTAGTTTACTTATTAGCTGCTTCATAAAAGCTGGTGTTTCTGTGTTAGGTGTATATGTTTGGGATGGAAATTTCTTGTTGATAGATTGAGCCTTTTATCATTATTTTGTATCCGTATGTACCTTTTTAAATTTTTGATAACTTAAAGTTGTTTTTTTCTGATATTAAGATTGTATCTCATGCCTCCCCTTGATTATGTGTTATGTTCCCTTGATAATTTGTTTTCCATCCTCTAACTTTGAGTATATGAGAGTCCCTTTTATTGAGATGTGTTTTCTTGCTGGATACCAGCTCCAGCCAGGTTCAGGGTACCTCAAAGGTGGAGACAACATCGGCGATTGGGAGGAAGAAGAAAGAGAGAAAGAAAGAGAGAGAAAGAAAGAGACTGGACTCCAGTCTAGTGCAGAAGCGATGTGTCTTATTGGGAATTACAACGGGCTTTTTATACACAAAGTCAGATGTGGGAGGGGCGTCCCCCACCCACCAGAAACCTTAATCCATGAAAACTTAATCAATGATTGCCTTTAAACCCTTTTCATATGATAATCTTAAAATCCCATAACAAAGGATAACCTAATCTGTGACTGACATATTCTATAAACCTTTTTCATCCTAAGCTGATTGATTTATGCCAAGTTAAACAATTCTATAGAAGCTTAAGTATTTACTTTACAAATGAAAGTGGTCCATCCCAGAATGTTTGGAATGTGGCCCAGTTCATGGTGGACTACCTGCAAGTAACCCAGCTGCACTCTTTCAACAAAATGGCTGTCTTCTAAAAGTGTATTCTACAATTTCCACCTTCAATAAATCCTAAGATCATGACCCAGAAGCCTGTGACCAATATTAAGGCTCTTAGATGTGACATGAGTTTGAAT